>NW_025859417.1:0-29554 GCF_002878395.1 Capsicum annuum
CATGTCCTCTGTAAGCTGTAATTGCTCCATTTTATGCCTAATCACCTCCCTCCAATATTTCTTCGGTCTACCTCTAGCCCGTCTAAAACCATCTATAGCCAGAGTCTCATACCTCCACACTGGAGCATCAGGGCCCCTCCTCATCATATGCACGAACAACGTAGCCTCACTTCTCGCAACTTATCCTCCACCGAGGCAACTCCTACCTTCTCCCGAATAATCTCATTCCTCACCCTATCTTTCCTGGTATGTCCACACATCCATCATAACATTTGCATCTCCGCCACCTTTACCTTTTAGATGTGGGAGTTCTTAACTAGCCAACACTCTGCTCTATACAGCATAGCTTTCCGGACTACCACTCTATAGAGCTTACCTTTAAGATTTGAGGGAACCTTCTTATTAAAAAGGACTCGCAAAGCTAGCCTCCACTTCAACCACCCTGACCCAATACGATGCATGACATCCTCGTCAATCTCACCATTACCCTAAATTATAGACCCCAGATACTTAAAACTCTCCCTCTTTTAGATGGCCTGAGAGTCTAGCTTCACAACCACTCTATCTTCTTATGACATATTACTGAACTTACACTCCAAGTACTCCGTCTTTATTCTACTTAACTGAAAACCTTTAGATTCAAGCGTCTATCTCCAAACCTCTAACTTATCATTAACTCCACCCTGAGTCTCTTCGATCAAAACCACATCATCTGCAAATAACATACACCAAGGCACCTCTCCTTGAATATGTCACGTCAAAACATCCATCACCAAGGTAAATAGAAACGGGCTAAGAGTCGATCCCTGGTGCAACCCTATCAAAACTGTGAAGTGCTCTGAATCTCTACCTACTGTCCTTACACGAGTCTTCATACCATTATACATATCCTGAATCGACCTAATGTACACCATGGGCACCCCTCTAGCCTCCAAGCACCTCTACAGAATCTCTCTAGGAACTCTGTCATATGCTTTCTCTAGATCAATAAACACCATGTGCAAGTTTTTCTTCCTCTCTCAAAACTGTTCCACTAATCTCCTCACAAGGTGAATGGCCTCAGTGGTTGAGCGACCAGGTGTGAAACTGAACTGATTCTCAAAGATTGTCATGATCCTTCTCGTTCTCAACTCTACTACCCTTTCCCAAACCTTCATAGTATAACTCAACAACTTAATATCTCTATAGTTGTTACAACTCTGAATGTCACCCTTGTTCTTATACATTGGAATCATTTTGCTCCACCTCCAAGCTTTAAGCATCTTAGCAGCTCTAAAAATAATATTAAATAGCCTTGTCAACCACTCCAGATTTGCCCCTCTAGTACTCTTCCAAAAGTCTACTAGAATCTCATCTAGCCCCATTGCCCTACCCCACCGCATCTTGCGAATAGCTTTCTTGACCTTCTTAACCTCTATACGCCTACAATAACTATAATCGCAACCCTCATCAGATATCTCCAAGTCTCCTAATACAGAACCTTTGTCCTCTTCGTCGTTCAAAAGTGTATGAAAATAGGACTGCCACCTCTTCCTAATAAGGGCATCCTCAACCAACACTATACCATTCTCTCATTTGATGCACTTCACTTGGTCAAGGTCACGAGCCCTTCGCTCCCTGGCCTTGGCCATCCTATACAACTTCTTATCTCTGCCTTTCTTCTCTAAAGCCATATACAAACTCTAAAAAGCTGTTGTCTTAGCCACCATAACCTCTAACTTAGCCTCACTTTTAGCAACCTTATACTTATCCTTATTCTTCTGTATTTCCTTATTATACTTGATCCCAACCAACTTAGCATAAGCCACCTTCTTAGACTCCATCTTTCTCTTAACCTCTTTATTCCACCACCAGTATCCTTGATGTTTGATAGATCAACCTCTCGAGATACCCAACACTTCTCTAGCGGTCTCCCTAATGCAACTGGAAGTCATTTCCCACATATTATCCACCCCTACTCTCCCAAGCCCCCTTACACTTTAATTTCTCTTCCATCTCCAAAGCACTATCCAAAGTTAATCTCCTCCACTTAATCCTGGGTCGCACCTCCCTACTTCTGTTCTTTTTGCCCTTATTGATAACCAAGTCCATCACCAACAACCTATGTTGAGTCGAGAGATTCTCGCTAGGTATGAATTTACAATCTTTACATAATGCTCTATCCCCTTTTCTAAGAAGCAAAAATTCTATCTGAGTTTTGGCCACTGAACTACAAAATGTAATAAGGTGATCCTCCTTTTTTAAAAAGCTCAAATTTTCTATCCACAACCCAAAATCCCTAGAAAAATCCATCAGAGAAGTTCCTCCTTTATTCTGCTCACCAAAACTGAAACCGCCATACACATTATCATACCCTCTCGACAAAGACCTAATATGCCCATTAAAATCCCCTCAAACAAAAAGCTTCTCAATGCTCGGGATGGTCCTCACCACCTTATGTAAAACCTCCCAGAATTCCTTCTTCTCCTCTTCGTCCAAACCTACGTGCGGGGCATAGGCACTTATAATGTTCACCGTAGACCCTCCCATGACTAACTTAATAGATATCAGTCTATCACTAACTCTCTTTACCTCTACCACCTGCTCCCTAAGATCTTCATCTACTAAGATACCTACCCCATTTCTATATCTCACGCTACCCGAGTACCATAACTTATATCCATCCACATCTCTCACTTTAGTGCCTACCCATTTAGTTTTCTGGACACACGGTACACTAACCCTCCCCTTTCTAAGAATCTTCACCAGCTCTATAGACTTACCTTGCAAAGTACCAATGTTCCAAGACCCAACTCACAACCTAGAAGCTCTCTTATCCCACCTAACCTTACTACCCCTATCCCTAACCCTAAACTTGATCCTAGACCAGACCCAAACCTAACCCCCCAAACCCCAGCCTAGACCCAATAATTCCTAATCCCAACCCCGACCTATGACATGCCCCTAGTCTACCCTTGTCAATCACAACTATTATGCAACAAAGGGAAGAAAGGAAAAAGAAAAGAAAGATAATAAAGGGGGATACACAAATTTTGGTACACAATAGTCAATAGTGGGAACTAATACTACCACACTTAATAGATATGCTAGTAAATCAAGTAATAGTAATCAGATAAAGTAACACACTCCAAAACTACTAAGAACAATAAAGAGATTCACACGTACAACACTATTACAAAGTAACCAATCAACAAAAATTTTGACACCCAAAACCAGATAATCCGCCAAGACGCTACAAAATAGGAATCACAACAAGAATAGTGCAGTACACTACCAGTAGCATCCCCTAAAAATCAAAAAAGCTATACACAACTAGAAAAGATAGATTGAGTGCACCTGATTAAAGCTAGGTTGTATTCTTATACTTGGTTGATTCACTGGATTCCAGCAATTTGCGGTAGAAATTGGTCACCAGAATAGTGTTGCCAAAATAGTGTTCTCGGGAACAGCGTTGGTAGTCCTTGAAAGTTGTTATGGTGATTATTTGGTCGGCAAAAGTATTGAGAAAGGTAGCGGTGGCTTGTTGGAGTTTTTGCTATTGGTGGCGATGGAGGCTGGTGGCTCAGATGCAGCAACGATAGTGAGGACCACTGACGATGGCTGGTTCGCTGCTTGTTGTGGTAATAATGGTGAAGAGGTAAAGCATTTGGGCTGAGAACTGATAGATGGAGCATCACCAGAGAGAGGAGAAAGGAGTAGGGGAGGTTCTTAGTTGGTGGTTACTGACTGCTTTTGCCAAAAATAGAAGGGACATCGGCTGGTTCGATGAAGGCGATGATGGAGTTTGGATGGCTGGTGGACACTGCTTAACCGACGGTGGTGCTATCGGCATTAGTGTTACTGGTGGACGGCATTGGATTCTTCACTGACTGTTTCATCGGATTCCATCGACGGTGTTGGCTTTTTCACCGGCTGCTTCACCGACGTTGGCTTTCCATCATCGAGAAAAATTAGTAGTGACACCAACTTAGGTCTTAATAGGTGGATTTGTTGAGAGAATCAGGTATACACACCATGTAATGTTTATTGATTAAATCAGGTATACACACCAAGTGGCACCCTCGATAGACTAATTCTACCAAAGAACTTTGACCAAGGGAATATTTTTATTCCTTAGTCTATGAATCTGATGCTCAAGAATCTCAACTAGAATCTCTTCATAAGAGAGGTTATCCAAAATATCCGTGCTTTATAGAGGGAATACAATAAATGGATCACCAATACACTTATTCAATAAGGATACATGGAACATTGGGTGAACGGCTGACAAGTTTGCAGGCAACTCAAGCTCATATGCTACTTTCCCAACACGACTCAATATCTTGTAAGGGTCAAAATATCAGGGACTAAGATTTATATATTTTCCAAATCTCTTCACCCCTTCATAGACAAAACATTTAAATAAACCAAGCCATCAACCTCAAATTCAAGGTCTCTTCTTCTCATATCTGCATACGATTTCTGATGACTCTGAGCTATTTTCAACCTTTCTCAAATCAACCAAACTTTCTCCATGGCTTCAAACACCACATATGGCCCTATCAAAGTGGCCTCACCTACTTTGAACCAACCAAAAGGTGATCTACACCTTATCTTATAGAGAGCCTCAAACAGAGCCATTTGGATATTGGAATAATAACTGTTATTGTAGGCGAACTCGATGAATGACAAGTAATCATCCAAACTACCTTTAAAGTCAATAACATATTCCCTCATCATATCTTTTAGCGTTTGAATGGTCCTTTATACCTGACCATTTTTCTGAGGGTAAAAAGCTGAACTGAGTTGAACTTGCGTGCCAAAACCCTTCTGAAAGGTTTTCCAAAAATAAGAGGTAAACTGAGTACCCCTATCTGAAATGATGGAAAAAAGAACTTCGTGCAATCTAACTAACTCTGTATACAGCATAGCATAATTTTTGGATGAGTAGGACATGTGAACTGGCAAAAAATGGGTTGATTTGGTCAATCTGTCTACAATAATCCAAATCAAATCATGCTGATAATGTGAATGAGGTAACCCTATTAGAAATTCCATGTTCACCTATTCCCACTTCCAAATGGGAATATGTAAGACCCCACAAAATCCTAAGCTTAATTCGGTCCTTTAGGCTTGTCAAGGGGCCCCAGACTTAGAATATTTTAGCTAAGTACTCAGACTTAGTGTCATTTTAACCTATAAAGGTTGGAAATATCTTTTCATGAACTTTACATCCATTAAATATTGATGTTGAGGTTGATTCATGATCAGGAATGTTCGTAGGTGTTTCCAGATAAGTTTTGGATTTTTCAGACTTTGTTTGAATCTCTTTTGGAATCCTAAAATAGTGAATCAACACGATCTTGGTGCGCTGCATCGACTATCGTGTTAATTACAATTTTCCCCAGCTACCAGTGTCTAATTCCAGTGAATCGATGCAAACATGGCACGATTCATTGGCTATCACATCGATTACATCGAAGCCCCGCGTGGCGTCGACCTACGCATCGGTAACCTAATTTTCAATCATTAAAAGACCGCGTCCTTGGGGGTATTTGGTCTTTTTCCCCCAATCTTCAGCCCCTAAAAATACAAAATTCAGCCCTAATTCACAAAAGTATACTCACTTTTTCTCAAAATCTCTCAAGAACAATCCTTAGGGTTTTCAATTCAAGATTAAAATCTCAAGAATTCTGCCATCAATCTTCTCAAAATCAAGCATCAAGGTATGTGAAGTGTTCATCCAAGGGTTCCTTCCACCCTTGGAGTCCAAGAATCTCTTTTGGACTTCAAGTAATTGATTTAATGATTTCCATGGTTGGAATTAGAGTGTATCCATGATTGCTATTTGGATTAAGTTCCTAATTCATGATTATATCTATATATCTCATGTAAAATTGATAGTTATGAGTGTAGATTCATGTGTATCCATGATAAACCCTTGACTTGTGAAGTTACAGATGAATTATGATGTTCACTTATTATTCAATACTATGTACGTATACTATGCTCACCAAGTGCTTGATAAATTATCCATGTGAACTATTAAGAGAATGAAATCATGTCAAGTTAGCTTATGTGCAAGTTATATCGTACAAGTGTTTATCAAAATCCCCCAATGAATGAATGATGATCAAGTGCATAGTTTATATGTTTCGTGTTATGCCATATCTCTTAATTTATGTTATCGAGTCCTTAGGGTACTTGTACTCGACAATTTAGCTGATTACCTAGAGCCATGGTCAGTCATAGAATAATATTAGTCACAACAGATCAGTAGCACTTTCAGTCAGTTAAAAAACTCAGGAAAACTCAGTAGAATCCATATTAGTCTAGTCTAATTTAGTATCCAGTTTAAACCTCGGTAAACTCAGTTAGCTAACAGAATTCAGTAGTATTCCATCAGTCAATGGAACTCAGTGAACTTAGTTTTGGTCAGTCCAAAAGTAATATTAGTAATAGATCAGTCCAACCTAGAATAATTTAGAACTCAGTCCAGTGTCTATTTTCATTGGGAGTAGGATTCAGCACCGAGTGAACCCAAGGATGGGGACTCATCTGTCTGCAGAGGGTGAAATCCTTAGGAGAAATCCTTGTGTTCCAGAACTATGTATCCAGCGTAGGTTGAGATATTTCCCTACGAGACTAGGGTAGATATATCTCATTTGAATTTTTCTACCAGTGAGGGTTGACGGAAAGCTTCATGTTAGAGAGGATAACTCACAGCTTATCCTTACCCGTGACACTGTATTGACACCCTTCCAACTGGAGTTATAGGTTGGACCCCAAATTAGTTAGAGAAGGGGCATGTCATTTAGATGATTACCTCTCATAGTCTTAGTTCCAGTCTCAAACTTAGAATAGAACTCAGTTTAGTTCTACAGATTTAGGACTATCAGATATAGTCACTCAGCTTAGTATGAAACTCAGTATGGTTCCCCAGTAGTCAAAACTATCAGATATAGTCATTCAGATAATCAACAATATAGTATTCATAAACTCAGATATTGGTTATCAGTATTCTAATTCAGTACTCAGTATTAGCACGATCACAGTTACAAGCTATGTATTCATGCAGGTGCTCTTACTTAGTTATACTCATGTTATTCAGTTATTATTGTGCATGCATATGAACCCATGCATATCAGCCTACCTTACTAAGCATATCGGTATATTCAAAGTGTTGACACATGTTTTTCTTTGCGCTATGATGTCTTATATCATAGGTTCAGACACACGAGCTCTGGAGAGCCCTTAGTAGTTCAGATTCTCAGCTTTCAGAGTAGTGGTGAGTCCTCATAGTTTTAGGAAATGCTTATTATTTACTGTACATTAGTTTTATTTTTAGTATATGGTGTTATTTGGGGGCTTGTCCCATAAACTCCACAGTTTAGATAGTTAGATACTTTTTCAGACTAGAGCATTTTCAGACAGTTGTTCAGCTTTTTAGTACTTTTATTTAGTTTTGGTATTTTGATACCGCATTCAGATTTATTTACATATTTTAAACTTATGGCACATGTTTTCACCTATTTCCACATAATTACAATATTTATTACTCAGTTATTACAACAGGTACTAGTCATGGGTTAGCTTGTGGTCCTTCGAGATTATGAGCATCGTGTAGCATCCAGGGTACAGAATCAGGGCATTACAAACTCAGATCCTAAGGTTCAATAGCGTCTTAGGAAGTCTGAAAGACGCATCTAGTAAATTCTTGTTCATGGGTGTATTGTGCGCCACACTTATGGACAAGTGGCTACAAGATGTTTTAGGAAAAGTTTCCTCTCTTTTAGTATTTATGTCGTGCGAGTGAGCATAAGCTCCAGTTACACTCTCTTTTTAATCCTAGATTCCCTTCTGTTTACAGAATATGCCTCCAAAGAGGACTCAGGGAAGAGTAACAGGAAATCAGTCAGCCCCTCAGCCCATCCATTCAGATCCTTTGGCCGAGTATGTCTCCCACGCAGAGTTTAGAGCAGGATTTGGTTCACGTCCAAGTATGAACGTCCAGCTATGGTTCCAACCAACCCAGTGGGCAATACTACTGCAACCATGATTTGGGACTTCACCCAAATAAATCCTCCCTTATTTTTAGGTTCTAAGGATGAAGAGGATCCACAGGAGTTCCTTGATTCAATTTAGAAAGTCACAGATATCATGGGAGTGACTTCCAGTGAGAGTTCAGAGTTAGACACCTATCATCTACAAGATGTAATCCATACGTGGTTTAAGCAGCGGAAGGTAGATAGGGGTGCAGATGTAAAGCCCATAGAATAGAAAGAGTTTGCTACAACCTTCTTGCATAGATTCTTCCCTTTAAAGCTAAAAGAATCCAATTTATTAGAGTTCATCCATCTCTGGTAAGGCAGTATAAGTGTGAAAGAGTATTCGCTCAAGTTTACTCAGTCAGCCTGGTATGCTTCCCATGTAGTAGAAGACAATAGATCTAGAATGAGCAAGTTTGTGTCTGGTGTATCAGGTAGAGTGGTTAAGGAGTGCAGGACTACAATATTGATCAGGGAGATCGATATATCTATGCTTATGATCCATGATCAATAGATTAAGAAACAAAAACTTAAGAAGAAGGAGAGAGAAAATAAGAGATCCAGAATGGGTAGCTTTAGTTTTGCCTAGCCAAGGTCAGAGGATGGTGACCATTCTCAGTCTAGTTAGAATTTTTCAGCCCCAGTTCCATCTTCAACTAGTACACCAGTACCAAGGTTTAGGAATGACAGTCATCATAGGGTACCAGGCTCCAAAACACAGAGTAGTGTAAGCAGTATTCGTACTGATCCTCTTTGCGAAGAATGTGGTAAGAATCATAAGGGTATGTGTAGAGCCGACAATTATGTGTGTTTTGGATGTGGTGAGTCAGGTCATAAAGTTTGAGATTGTCCTAAGGATGGTTCACGAAGTTAGCAGAGTCGTCCTTCAGCTCAGTTCGATCGCCTGAATCACTAGGGTGCCACTCCTAGTGCTGCCAGTAGGAAGCGCCCAAATAGGCTTTATGCACTTTACTCCAGGCAAGATCGAGAAAGTTCTCCTGATGCGGTCACTGGTACATTATAGATCTCCCACTTATATATTTATGTCTCATCAGATGTAGGAGTTTCTCTATCTTTTATAACTCCTTGTATAGTAGTTAACTTTAAGGTTAGACCATATATTAACAAAAACCTTTCTCGACCTCCACCCTAGTGGGTCAGTCTATCATAGCTTGGCGGGTATACAAGAACTGTCCAATTATGATATCTCAGGAAGTCAGGCTTTTAAATTTCAGTAGAAATATTAGTATGTATAGAAAAATAATGGGTGAGAATGATGCCCAACCCATCTTTACCTCAGTTCAAAGTGTTGTACTTCAGTCATCACGATACCTATGCATGCTTTACGTCTTAGCTCCATGAACACAGTTTATATTCACATACTTTCCATAGAGTTGTGTGAGTTTCCAGTTCCTAGTATGAGGAGCTCCAGTTCACTCAGCAGTACGAAGTATATTTCATGAAATCATGAACTCCAAACTTAGGTCATGCAGCTCATGACTTTTTCACTCATAACTTACAGTGTGTTCAGTCCCAGTTACCATATCAATCATAGTTTCAGTTATAGTCTTTGTTATAGTGTTAGTCTTAGTCGAGTAATTAGATCAGTAACTCAGTTCAATTTTAGGTTTGTTTGACCATAATGTGTACAGTTATCAGTTATTCAGTTATCAGTATTTCAGTACCTCAGTTTACAAAATATTTCAGAATAATGTTATACGCTTGGTCTTGCATTCTCAAATAATATAGTTTTCACAAATCCATGCTCAGCTATCTTATGTTACTCAGTCACTACTTAACTCATATGCATAATTCTCTATAGTTTTAGTCCAATTATTTAGACTAAGTATAATTCAGTATTACATGCCTAGGATTCAGCTATTAGTCATCCAGTTAATCAGATAAGTTAGTATGCTTATGCATTCGTGCGCAGCGCCCATGAGAATATTTTTCAGTAATCCCAGGTAAAGTGTTATACTAAGGTGGAGAGTATAGTTGAGAATAAGTTTTCAGGATGAGTTAGTTTGGAGAGTATAGTTGAGAATAAGTTTTCAGTATGAGTTAGTTTGTAAAGCCAGTAATTTAGTATTAGAAGTCAGACAGATAAGTTTGTGTGGTGTGGTTTCCACCTTTCCATCTAGTCACCCTGTCCGAATGTCTTGTGAATATAACTATTCTAAGATGGACCAACTAGGTAGTTGCATGTTTATCTCAGTTCATGTATCATGTTTCAGTTTCAGTGGGTATACAAGAACTATCTGGTTATGATATCTCAGGAAGTCAAGCTTTCAGATTTCAGTAGTAATATTAGTATGTGCACAAAAGTAATGGGTAAGAATGATGCCAAACCCGTCTTTACCTCAGTTTAAAGTGTTGTACTTCAGTCATCATGATACCTATGCATACTTTATATCTCAGATCCATGAACACTGTTTATATTTATATACTTTTCACAAAGTTATGTGCATTTCCAGTTCCTAGTATGAGGAGCTCCAGTTCACTAAGCAGTACGAAGTATATTTCGTGAAATCATGAACTCCAAACTCAGTTCATGCTGCTCATGACTTCTGCACTCATGCCTTACAGTGTGTTCAGTCCTAGTTACCGTATCAATCATAGGTTCAGTTACAGTCTTAGTTATAGTGTTAGTCTCAGTTAAGTAATTGACTAGTAACTCAATTCAATTTCAGGTTTGCTTGACCATAGTGTACAGTTATCAGTTCTTCAGTTATCAGTATTTCAATACCTTAATTTACAGAATATTTTAGAATCATGTTATACGCTTGGTCTTGCATTCTCAAATAATATAATTTTCACAAATTCATTCTCAGCTATCTCATGTTAGTCAGTCCTTAGATCATATGCATAATACTCTACAATTTTAGTCCAGTTATTCAGACTAAGTACAGATTAGTCTTACATGCCCAGTATTTAGCTATCAGTCATCCAGTTAATTAGATAAATTAGTATGCTTATGCATTCGTGCACAACGCCCATGAGAATATTTTTTAGTAATCCTAGGTGAAGTATCGTACTAAGGTGGAGAGTATAGTTGAGAATAAGTTTTTAGTATGAGTTAGTCTGTAAAGCCAGTAATTCAGTATTAGCAATCAGACAGAAAAGTTTGTGTGGTGTGGTTTCCACCTTTCTATCTAGTCGACCTTTCCGAATATCTCATGAATGTAACTATTCTAAGATGGACCAACCAGGTAGTTGCATGTTCAGCTCAATTCATTTATCATGTTTCAGTTTCAGATCCCATATATTCAGTCACGATTCATTTTGTAGATGCCTTATGCATCGCCCTAGTTTTCCCTCAGTATCTCATCTAAGTCAATATTCTTCGAGGGACATAATGTCCCATAGGGGAGATGCACTATAACCCCAAGCTTTCATGTCCTAAACCTCCTAGTTTTCTTTATGTAACGAATTCAGTTTGGAGTATTGGGTACTCATAAGTTGACACTCAAGTTCTAATCTCAGCCATAAGCCGCTTATTTAAGGGGTTCAGTTCAGTCCATGATATTCAGTTCATCTACGACATTCCAGTCTCAGTCATGTTCTCATGTTCCCATTCATTCATACTCCGAAAATGATCTTGAGTTCATCAGTATTTTTTAATGTAAGTAATGGTTTTCCTTAAGCTTATTCAATTTTATGTTCAGATTTCAGTTACAAACTTGGTATGAGTTACTATTATATGTTCAATTATATGTTCATGAGCCAGTTCAGTCATCTATCCATACATCAGATATGCATGTTCAGTACATAAATTCAGTTTATCAGTAATACCAGTCATGCATTCATGAATCATGTTCAGCTATATCCATGTATCAGATATGCATGTTCAGTATGATAATTCAGAATACTAGTAATATCAGTCATATCGTCATGTTCCAGATATTCATGTACAATAAGTAAGTCAGTCTCTCAATATTCTCAGTCTCAATAGTCTCATTCGAGGATAAATATTCCCAAGGGGGAGATAATGTAAAACCATGCAAAGTCCTAAGCTTAATTCAGTCATTTAGGCTTGTCAAGGGGTCCCAGACTTAGAATATTTTAGCTAAGTACTCAAACTTAGTGCCATTTTAACCTACGAAGGTTGGAAATCTTATTTCATGACCTTTACATCCACTAAATATTAATGTTTAGGTTGATTCATAATCAGGAATGTCTGTAGGTGTTTCCGAATAAGTTTTGAATTTTTTAGACTTCGTTTGAAGCTCATTTGGAATCCCATCATAGTGAATCAATGGTATCTTATCATGCCGTGTCGACTATCACATTGATTACTATTTTCCCCAGCTACCAGCATTCAATTCCAGTGAATCGACGTGAACATGGCAGGATGCATTGGTTATCGCATCGATGCCATCGACACGTCACGTCGACTTGCGTGTCGGTAACCCAGTTTTTAGTCATTAAAAGACCACATTCTTGGGGGTATTTGGGTCTTTTTACCCCAACCTCCAACCTCCAAAAACACGAAATTCAGCCCTAATTCACAAAAGTATACTCACGTTCTCTCAAAATCTCTCAAGAACAAGACTTAGGGTTTTTAATTCAAGATTCAAATATCAAAAATTCTACCATCAGTCTTCTCAAAGTCAAGCATCAAGGTATGTGAAGTGTTCATCCATGGGTTCCCTCCACCCTAGAGTCCAAGAATCTCTTTTGAACTTTAAGTAATTGATTTTATGATTTCCATGGTTGGAATTAGAGTGTATCCATGATTGCTCTTTGTATTAAGTTCCTAATTCATGGTTATATATATATATATATATATCTCATGTGAAATTGATCGTTATGTGTGTAGATTCATGTGAATCCATGATAAACCCTTGAATTGTGAAATTAGAGATGAATTATAATGCTCACTTATCGTACAATACTATGTGCATTTACGATGCTCACCAAGTGCTTGGTAAAATGTCCATGTGAACTATTAAGAGAATGAAATCATGTCAAGTTAGCTTATGTGCAAGTTATATCATGAAAGTGTTTGTCAAAATGCCCCAATGAATGAATGATGATCAAGTTCATAGCTTACATGTTTCGTGTTATGCCATGTTTCTTAATTTATGCTATCAAGACCTGGAGGTACTTGTACAAAAAAATTTAGCTGATTACCTAGATCTATGGTCAGTCATAGAACAGTATCAGTCACAACACGATCAGTAGTACTGTCAGTAAGTTATAGAACTCAGGAAAACTCAATAGAATCCATATTTGTCCAGTCTAATTGTATCCAATTCAGACCTCGATAAACTTTGTCAGCTAACAGAATTTAGTAGTATTCCATCAGTTAACGGAACTCAGTGAACTCAGTTTATTTCAGTTAAATAGTAATATCAGTAACAACTCAGTCCAGCCTAATACCGTTTAGAACTTAGTCTAGTGTCTATTTCAGTTACGTGTAGGATTCAGTATCGAGTGAACCCAAGGATGGGGACTCACCTGTCAGCAAAGGGTGAAATCCTTATGAGCAATCCTTACATTCCAGAAAACATAGCCAGTAGAGGTTGAGATATTTTCCTATGAGACTAGGTTTGATATTTCTCATCTGAGTTTTCCTACCAGCGAGGGTTGATGGAAGAGCTTCCTGAGCAAGGGCTAACATACAGCTTGTACTTACCCGTGACACGGTATTGATACCCTTCCAACTGGGGTTACAGGTTGGACCCCAAATCACTTAGAGAAAGGGCATGTCGGATAGATGATTACCTCCCATAGTCTTAGTTCCAGTCTCAGTCTCAGAATAGAACTTGGTTCAGTTCTACAGATTCAGGACTATCAGACATAGTCACTTAGATCAGTACCAAACTCAATAGGTTCCCCATTATTCAGAACTGTCAGATACAGTCATCAGATAATCAGCCATACAGTATTCAGAAACTCAGATATTGGTTATCAGTATTCTGATTTAGTACTCAGTATTAGCATGATCTAAGTTACAGTCTATGTATTTATGTATGTACTCTTACTCAGTCATACTCATGTTATGAAGTAATTATTGTGCATGCATATGAACCCATGCATATCAGCCTACCTCACTGAGCATACCAGTACATTAAAAGTACTGATGGATGCTTTTCTTTGCACTATGATGTCTTATATCATAGGTTTAGATGCATAGGCTATAGAGAACCCTTAGCAGTTCATATTCTCAGCTTTCAAAGTAGTGGTGAGTCCTCATAGTTCGAGGACATGCTTATTATTTATAGCACATCAGTTTTAATTTTAGTAGATGGAGTTATTTGGGGGCTTGTTCCATCAACTCCACAGTTCAAATAGTTAGAGGCATTTTTAGACTAGAGTATTTTTAGGCAGTTTTTCAGCTTTTCAGTACTTATATTCAGTTTTGGTAATTTCATACCGTATTCAGATTTATTTACAAATTTGAACCTTATGGCATATGTTTTCGCCTATTTCTCTATAATTACAGTATTTATTACTCAGTTATTATAGTATGTACCAGGCATGGGTTAGCTTATGGTCCTTCAGGATTATGAGCACTGTGTAGCATTCGGAGTACAGACTCGAGGCATTATAGAATACTAAAATCCAGTAAGGTGCCACCAGGCCTTTGGTGCTCTACTTTAACCTATTGGTTGTTTGAAAGCATAGCCACAAACTCTACAATATATTTCTTTATATCACTCTACTAATAAACTTCTCGCAAGTCTTGGTACATCTTGGTGGATCCTAGGTGAATGGAGTAACGCACTATGTGCTTCTACCATAATCAGCTGCCTCAAACCATCAATGCACGATACACATAACCTTCCTAAGTATTTGAAAACACCATCTCCCACTTGGGAGGAAACCTCTACCTTCTGATCTTTAATTGACTCTTTCAGCCTAACCAAACTAGAGTCTTTATCTTGCTTCTCCTTCACTTCAGAAACTAAAGAAGACTGCGAACTACTCTGGACCCAAACATTCCCCTCAACTGAGTCAACCATCCGCACTCCTAATGTAGCCAACCGATGAATTCCCCAAACTAACTCTTTCTTATCATTCTCCTCATGAGCAACACTACCCATAGACAGCCTACTAAGGGCATCTACCACAACATTGGCCTTGCTCAAATGGTACAAAATAGTCATGTCACAGTCTTTTAATAATTCTAACCACCTTCTCTGATAAAGATTTAACTCTCTCTACAAAAACACATATTGCAAGAATTTATGGTCCGTGAACATATCAGCATGCACGCCATAAAGATTGTGACTCCAGATTTTTAATGCAAACACCACCATAGCTAACTCAAGATCATGGGTAGGATAGTTCTTTTTGTAAGGCTTAAGCTGTCTAGAGGCATAGGCTATGACCTTACCTCTCTGCATCAAAACACAAACCAAACCAACTCTAGAAGGATCAAAATAAATGATAAATCCATCTGTACCATCAGGTAATGCCAAAACTGGGGCTGAAGTGAGTCGAGCCTTCAACTCCTGAAAACTCTTCTCACAGGAATCTGACCACTAAAACTTAACTTTCTTTTGAGTCAATCTATACATGAGGGATGCAATAGATTAAAACCCCTCAACAAATCATTGGTAATAGCCTTCTAAACCTAAGAAACTCCTAATATTTGATGGAGAAATGGGTCTAGGCCAGTTTCTTACTGCTTTGGCCTTTTGGGTATCAACTCTAATGTCATCACCATAAATGATATGACCAAGGAAAGCTACTGATCTTAGCAAAAATTTACACTTGCTAAATTTGGTGAACAACCGGTGATCTCTAAGAGTTTGCAACATAATTCTAAGATGGTCTGCATGGTCATCTTCACTATAGGTATAAAAAAGGATATCATCAATAAAGACTATGAAAAATATGTCCAAATACCATTTGAACACTCTGTTCATCAAGTTCATAATGGTTGCTAGGGCATTCGTTAGCCCGAAGGATATGTCTAGAAACTCAAAGTGACCATAACGGGTTCTAAAAGTTGTCTTTGAAATATCACATTCCTTACTTTAAGTTAGTGATAGACGGATCTAAGGTCTATCTTGGAGAAGTAGCTTGCACCTTGGAGTTGGTCAAATAAGTCATCAATCTTAGGAAGAGGATATTTATTTTTGATTGTGACTTTATTCAGCTGACGGTAATCAATACACATTCAGAGAGAACCACCTTTCTTACGCACGAATAGGATGAGAGTGCCCCATAAAGAAACTCTGGGCCTTATGAAACCTTTATCTAAGAGGTCTTTAAGCTACTCTTTTAACTCTTTAAGCTCAATGGGAGACATACGATATAGAGGAATGAAGATGGGTTGAGTATCTAGAAAAAGATCAACGTTGAATTTTATTTCCCTATTGAGAAGTACCTCTGGCAGATCTTCAAGAAAAACTTTAGGAAACTCATTCACTATTCGGACTCACTGAACTATTGGAGTCTCATACCTAGTGTCTTTGACTCGAACTAAATGATAAATACACCCTTTTGATATCAACTTTCTGGCCTTAAGATAGGATATAAAATGACTCTTGGGAGACACTGAATTACCTTCCTAATCAAAGACTGGTCACCAGGAAACTGAAACTTCACTACTCAAGTGAGACAATCTATAGATGAATAATAGGAATGAAGCCAATCCATGCCTAGAATAATGTCAAAATCGAACATGTCTAACTCTATTAAGTATGCTAATATAATCTTGTGTAGAACAGTGATAGGACACTTTCTATAGACTTATTTGGTAACAACTAACTCACCCACCGGGGTGAAAACTAAGAAGGGCTTAGAGAGTTTTTCAGGACCTGTCCTAAAATTTACTGTAACTAATGGGCTCACATAAAAGAGATTTGACCCAGGGTCTAAGAACACATAAATTTCAAATTGAAAGACATAAAGTATACCAGTAACAACATCTAGTGAACTCTTTTTAACCTGATGGGATGGTAAAGCATAAAACCAATTCTGGCACTAATTGCCACCAGTGCAGGATGATAATTCCTGAGGAGGGATGGGGTAACCTAGAGGAGCTGGTATACTAGTAGCCTAAGTCTGGGGACGAACATCCTTGCTTCCCTACTTAACATACAGACAATCTTTGACTTCGTACCCAACTTAGCACATCCATAACAACCTTTCTATCCCAACAAATACTCACTAGGATGATTCTTACCACACTTAGTACATGCTGTTAGGCTTTCCACCCACACTATTCTGAGATCTAGACATAGAAGTTCTACCCTACTGCTCCTGTTTAGTTTTGGTTGTGAGAGCACTAGCTGAAGATAGCACTGTCATAGATGAGTGACCCTAAAATTATGAATAATTTCCCTCTTCAAACTATGCTGGCTATATTCAAATTGTCTGATTCTTGCCTTCTTGTTTCCTCTCTCTCCCTCTTTAACTTTTCTGCCTGAATTTATTGAGCATGAATCATCAACCTAGAAAGATCCATATACCCAATAAGAATGGCAGTCCTACAATTCCTGACTACAAAACTAGATACTCCAGTAACAAACTTACTCATACTCGACCTAGGGTCAGGAATCATGTCAGGAGCATACTTAGACAACTGATTGAACTTAAGGCAGTACTTCTCTATGGTCATCAAGCCCTGTCTCAGGTTTATGAACTCATCTACCTTAGATTCTCTAAATTGATGCAGAAATAACCTATCTAGAAACACATCCTTAAACACCTGCCAACTCAAATGAGCTACATTCTCACTTCTACCATTCTTCCATATAACCACCCAATCATAAGCCATATCCTTTAGCCTATAGGATGCTAACTCTACACTCTCCTCCTCAATAATATGCATAATTTGGGTGATCTTTCTCATCTCATCTAAGTATAGCTGTGGGTCCTCACCTGCTTTTGACCCAAAGAACTCCGGTGGATTCATTCTCATAAAGTCACAAATTCTAGCTGAAGCTAAATAACCATTTTGCTGAAGTAGGACTATAGACTAATGGTTTCCCTAAATACTGACAGTCACAGCTTGGGCCAATACCTGGAAGGCAGCTCAAAATTCAGCATGGGATACATTCTCATTCAGAGGGTTAGCAAGCTGGGATGGCTGGTCATTATTTTTACGTATATTAGATCGATGAGAAGGCTTATTCAACTATCACATAAGAGCATGAGTTAAAAGCAGATAGAGGCACTGTAAGCACGATAGATCATTAAATAAAAAAATGATTTCCTAAAACGTCCCTTAGCATCTTTCTCATAAATGTTGCGCGCTTCATATCCATGATCAAGACTCTATGTAACATAACTTGTCTAAATCCCTAGGGCTCTTTAAACCTTAGGATCTGATACCAAGTTTTTAATATTTTGGAAAAGCACCCCAAATGTCATACGGTGCCCAAGACTACGAGTAGTCTTAAGCTAACCTTGTAAGCCTTCTACTAAATTTGAAACTCATAATAAAGAGATTTGTGCATGCAAAAATACTAAAATACTGAATATTGTTTGAACTGAACTGGATTTAACTAAACATGTTGTTTGATAATACTTAATTTAAAAGTATAAACAACCAACACTGGAATATCTGAAATGTAACTAACAGTCGGACAAGCCTCTACTTCTACTAACTAGAGAGTTACTGGGACAGACCCCAGCTGACTTGAACTAAACTAAAAAATGACTGATCAAATATTGCATAAAGCTAAAAATTTGAATATCTGAGTCCTTAAACTATGAGGACTCACCAACTGTCGGAATATAGATAGAGATGCTCGCAGTCAATTATGTTGCTGGAACTGAGCACCTGAACCTATAATACTAAACAATGTAGCACATAGATGTATATGTGGATTAGTACTTTTGGAATGTACTGAGCATGTGGGGGTGAATGTATAAGTAAAACATTAATGCAATATTCAAACAAACTTTCAAACCATCGTGCTAAGTGTAAGTGACCCACCTTGGCTTGAATAATAAAACTATCAAATCATGAGTTAGAAGTAGTAAAGCATAAAACTAATTCTTGTGAGCCACCACACTTAGTTCTATAAAGATGTACTCTTGTTCTGTTTTCAAATCACGCAAGTTAAGTCTAGAAGGACTTACCTTTATTATATGTAAATCGAAAGATGGAATCACATGGCTAATGTCTTTATGTATAACAATATATGGATAAAATTATGAGTCTCTACACTTAGTTTCTAAAAGCTATTCTGTTATTCTAATTTTGGACATTGGGACTCTAGGAGGTTTTTCCAACCGACATACACCATGTGAGCTATTATGATATCTAACATCTTATCCTCCTAAGGGTAAAAACCTCATGTTAGGGAGAGGTGTCATACTCTTGTCAAGGATTATAACCTTATCTTAAGGGATCACTGACTTAGCCCACTATGGGCACTTAATCTTTATCCTATAGTGACACGTAGTTCTAGGGCATGAGACCTTGGAAACATACTCAACTTGGTGTTAAATAATACTCCTATTCTTTTGCTCAGAACTTTAGAAAATCCACCTTAAAATAGTATAAGGGTTTATGATGAAAACCAATTATGCTTCTTTTTCTTTAAATCTCTAACTATATGAACAATGTGAATTACTTATCTTAGCTTATGATCAAAAGATCAATTTCTTTCTTAAATCTTGGCAAACAACTTATAAAAGATGCTTAAAATTATAATCTTCTTGAAATTCAATACTTAGACATAGGGCTTAAAACCCATGCCTTAAACTTATGCAAATTCATGAAAAAATGCCATGCTCAATATACTCCTTGAAATACTTCAACAATATCAAGGTAATGAAATCAAGAATCACAATATCATGCTTAAAACACAATTGGAAATCTGTAAAATAATATCACACGAACAAAGATGTGAAATTAGACATGAAATTCAATATCTAAATCACTTGTAACATTATAATCTTCAAGTAACGATAATTGGGTATGAACCCTAATTGTGTTTTATAATATCTTAACTAAAAATCAAGTTTTGGGCACAAGAATGAAAGAAGTATCCTTGTTCATAACCTCACATACCTTAATTGATGAGTTCTTCAAGAAATTCTTGTGTTCTTGAGAGGAAAAGCTTAAATTATTATTATTGGGAAAAGGGAAGGGTTTTGACGTAATTTGATTTGAGTAAGATGGGCTAATAATTCCCTTTGGGTGTTATAATTCATGCTTTGGATATTTGGGGTTGAGGGGAAAGGACCAAAGTCACCTTTGACCCTTAAGAAGCTAAAACTATAGGGGAATAGCCCCCGCATCGCGATCGCTAGTTGGGTCATGTAGCCTTGTGACGCTACCCCAAATTGGGTCAATCAGTTCGCGATGTGAGGCTATCGTGACCTCTTACTTCCTCACACAAAAAATGATATAACTTTTTACTCGGGTATTGAATTAAGGCAAAATAGGTATAGTTGGAGAGCTAATTCGATTATATGTAATTTGGTGGGTCTTAATCTGCCAAATTACACATATACATAAAGTTATAATCATTCAAAAATGACTTTTGTGAAATCAAACACCATAAATTGACCGAATCAAAGGCTCTTAGCACCCTTTGCTCTAAGTGACACTTATAAACAACTTTCCCACCTCATAATTTTTCTTCACACTAGGTTAATGATCATGAAAGATGGATTCAAGTATGAATTATGGGACTAAAGTTTACACTAGTAGGAATGAAGGTCTGATTTCTAGCTTAGCAGCGTACGAGGGTATTACATTTATTGTGTGCTTCATATTCTTTTGAAGAATCTTCATACTATAGAAGATAAAAAATCTCATAGTTTCTTGCGGAACCATAGAAATGACGATGACCACTTGTATGGTCTGCAGTAAAAATCAAAATCGGCGTTAATGCATATATTTTTGGTTAATGCGCTTGATACATAGATAATATTATTAATTTCTCAATACATTTTCATACTATAAATGGTGATACATATGAGTAATGTATTTGTTGTCAGTATATTAGTGGTAGATATGAGTGGTACATTTCTTGTTAGAATATTGCTGATACATATGAAAAATACTTTTTGATAGTGAATCATATTTCTTATTCATTTATAAATGTTTGATAAATTTAACATATATTTGACAGATGTAAACTATTTATTTTGTGTGAGATTAAATTTTGAACAGGTATTGAGTATTTCTACTAGATATATCATTATGATATATTTGGAACCAAATAAGCTAGTTCATCACATAAAAATTTAAAATAAGTTTGTGAACACTCTCAATTATGACAAAAGTTCTTAAATTATGGGAGAAGGAAAAAAAAATTAAAAGTTGACTGATTTTGGGTATTTTAGAGATTCATTTTAAATGGATCTGGTATTCCATAATTTGCGCTTGAATTACTCCCCGTAATAATTAAAAATTAGTTACTTCCTTATTTAACTAACCACTCAATTACAAATGTACCACAATTCATATGTTTCAAGGTTAAAGATACTATCACAAAATCAAAATCTAAGATACCTTGTAATTTTAAAAAGTTATTGCAAAAAGTGTTATAACCCATTAAAAATTTGAAATTTATGTAAGTTACCCTTTAAAATTATGTTTTAAAATCATGTAAAAGCCTAAAGCTCCATACCATCAACCCCGTATCCCCAAGCAATCTGTAGTGGCAACAACAACAAATCAGTTAACTAAACTTTGGAGAAAGCACAGATGAAAATTTAATGGAGAATGGTATGGTACAGTATCAAAAAATTTGATTTGAAAACTTTGGTTTAGATTCTTAAAAATATTACATTATTACCAGATTAAAGTAATTTGATATTTTAATGTTTGCTTATGTTACTTTTCGATATGATAAATAGATAATTATAATTTATTTAATTTCAACTTACATATACTCATGTAGTAGAGAATTGTGACGTTGAATTTTTAAAAATATTTCAATTACACTATATTAATACCTTAAACATGTAGAAATATTCAATTACGTCAAAAAGATATTTTAATCAAGACAAAATATAGTCAAAGTTTCAACGTATAAAAATTTTGTACTAATATTATTTTTTTATGAAATATAAAGTAAGTACAAGAAGAATAAAGAGAGAAGAGAGAAGACTTCTTTATTTCTCATGAGGAATTCTTGAGGAGTGAATTACAATGAAGGAAAACCCCTTTATTTATAGGAGAAAACTAACCTTGGGGTTTCTAACTTTTTCATAAATAGACGTTCACTAAATATGGTAATGTAGACATTCACAATATATGGTAAAGTAGACATTCACTATATATGGTAATATATTTACAACACTCCCCCTTAAATTTATAATAGATAGATAATGTGCCTCGCTAAAACCTTACTAGAAAAAACCAAGTGAAAAAAAAATCTAGTGAAGAAAAAAGAGTACACATCTCTAACAATGCAGATATAGGCTATGTCATTAAAAACCTTACAAGAAAAACCCAGTGGGACTACATCTTGTAAGTAAAAAAGAGTAAAGTGCATATTAACTCCCCTTAATGAGAACATCCTTGAACCTTTGCATCCCGATCTTGTGCACCATCTTCTTGAAAGTTGCATATGTAGAAGACTTGGTGAATAAATCAGCCATATTGTCACTTGAACGAACCTATTGCATGTTAATGTCACTATTTTTTGTAGCTTGCATGTATAGAAAAGCTTTGGTGAAATGTGTTTCGTCCTATCTCCTTCAGTCCTCCCTTAAGTTGTGTTGTGCATACTGCATTATCCTCATAAAATTATGGATACTTTGTCATATTTCAAACTATATTTTTTGCGAATGAGATGTATCACAGACCTCAACCACACATACTCTTGTCTTGCTTCATGAATAGCTATTATCTCAGCATGGTTCAATGAAGTGGCTATGCTAGACTGCTTTGTATGTCTTTAAGATATGGCAGTACCCCCAAATATGAACACATAGATTATTTAAGATCGAGCTTTATACGGGTCAGATAAGTACCTAACATAAACATAACCAACAAGATCAGGACTACAATCTTTAGAATAAAATTGGTCCATATCGATAAACCCTTTTAGGTATCATAATATGTGTTTGATCCCATTTCAATGTCTCCTAGTAGGAGCAGAACTATAACTTGCTAACAAATTAACTGAAAAGTCTATATCAGGTCTTGTAGTATTTGAAAGATACATTAGTGCATCAATTGCACTAAGATATGATAGTTCAAGACCAATCCAATTCGGTATGTTTCTCATTTCATCAAATGATTTATTGCTTTTAAAAACTTTCCAAGTTTTTCAATGATTTTCAAGTTATAAACTTATGTAATATAAGGATTATAAATAAGTTTACCAGAAACTTTTATATGCTTCAAATATTTTGAATCCTTAAAAGTTTTCATATAAATTTTGACAAGTGACAATATTTAACATTTTATGAGTGACATCTTCAAGTATCTGGACTGCAATTCAAATAAATTTTATGCTTTCCAAGATGCATCCTTTCACGTTACTTGATAAATATTTCTACATCATAAAGAAACATATAATTCAGATCCTCGTGATCGTCCACAATATTGCTCCAATATTGTATTAAAGATAATAATGATATAACATTTTGAATCGGTTCAAATATGACATAACATTTTGAGATCTTATCAATTTATTATTTTCAGGTACCTGAACCTTTTATAAGGTTTCATGAAGTGTTTTGTCATAGGCTCTTCAAGATCACATTGCCTTCTTATTATGTTTATTTTCTCCTTACCCTTTTCTACGATTATTTCATTAGAATCGATTGGCCTGGTCTACTATGCTTCACACATGCATAGACTTTGTCCTTTAGGGACACAAAATAGGAGCACTTGCTAAGAAGATTTCACTATAACCAATCCCACTCCTAAGAAGATGGTTCAAGATATTAAGTATGATGTACTCCCAATTCATATTAAAAAAGTAGATTTCAAAGATGGTGTTACTGTGGTTAAATGGATTGAACAAGAAGTGAATTGACAGGACATCGACGCCTGAGTTGTCAGAATTAAGGGAACAAATACCTTTATAGTGTGGTGTTAAGGGTGATTGCAACATTGGATTTTTGCTTAATAAGCATGTTTTAATTAGATTGAAATTAATTGAGCACTTCATAAACATAATGTCTAAGAGTGCTTATTACACTAATACAAAAGATGGGAATTCACAAATGTAATCATTAATATATGATTCCAATTTCAAGCCAGATGAAAAAACCACTCAAGTAATAGCCATCATAATATCATCAATAAGGTGCATTGAGATTCAAACTCAACGTCTTACCCCTATAAAGGCGTCTTAGGCTATAAACTGATGGGACTTAAACCCAATATCTTATTATTGTGGAGCACCAGGAATCTAACCCAATGTCTTACCCTTTTAGTGCGATGAGATTTGAATCCACTGCCTTACCCTTAATCAATGCATGATAAACCAAATATATATTCCTTGTGGATCAATTTTTATCATGTGAAAGCATGAATTAAATAATATAAACTATAAATTGTGTACTTACCTTCCTATTATAGACTGTTGGTACTCTACTTCTGTCAACTTTAGTACCAACGCATATCATATAAAGGAGGTTAATGTGCACAACAGTATTGTTAGTGATTATTTTTAGATAAGACACATAATTCCTTACCATGAGATTCAGTAATACAGATCCATTGTTAATAATTTTAACTATATGCAGTGGTTGACAATCAGAAATCCTTATGCAATTCATAATTATAATGGAGCATCTAAGTCTTGGGCATGTATTAACATAATATTAAGGATATAAATGTCAAGAGTAAAAAAACATGAAAACTTAATAGAAGTAAACCAAGATGCAGTCGTATAAGCTGGTGTTGTATTCCTTGTAATCTATCATTACTTAAAGGATTAGTGCTTACCTTAAACTCCACGAATTTGCTTATGATTGAGAGTCGTGCTGATCACATCTTCTAAAATATAAAATAAGTACAAGAAGAATAAAGAGAGAAGAGAAGAAACATCTTTATTTCTCATAAGAAATTCTTGAGGGGTGAATTACAATGAAAGAAATACCCTTTATATATAGGACAAAACTAATCTTAGGGTTTATAACTTTTCCATTATGGTAAAGTAGACATTCACTATATATGGTAATATATTTGTAACATATTTTATTTATTTACTAGAATTTATAATATATATGAATGCATATGCAACTACATAGAGCACTTTGGTACAATATAGAGTGTTGCTAACATACTACATAAAGGTAGTATGTGAGCAATATACCAATTTTTCTCTTCTCAAAAATATCTGTAAACACACTACAACAATAACAACAAACCCAGTGTATTCCCACATAGTGAGGTCTGGGGAGGGTAAGATGTACGCAGTCCATACCTCTACCTCTAAAGAAGTAGATCTGTAAACACACTAAAAACATATTTATAAGAGAGTTTATATTATCTCTTCACCTAAAAATTTAAAGTCAAACCACTCATTTCCTTTTTTTTTGTTGTTCTCTCACTCCTCAACATTGATAAAATAACTCCAGTGGGATGGCTGGTAGCTCGAAAGATACTGAACAATAAATTTTTCATTAATAATGGGTTGAACTTTCCAATGGTGGTTCTTGTTGTACTATTTGCTAAATAAATATTACCAAAAAGTCTAAATCCACTTCATTCCCACTCAATAGTTTTTGCTTAACATGCATCTTTATTGGATAATATCTTGCATCATTTTCATCTTTAAGAAAATTCATTTCACATTTGAGAAGAAATCCATTTAATTTCATTATTAGCCCTTGTATAATTTTCTCAATTTATTTTTCATAGAACAACTTTTATTTGTTGTAACACGAGTTCAATCTTTTTCCTATGATTATCAAATAACAAAAATTCATTACATTTACAGCTTTTAGTCTCTATAATATCCAATATGAGAATAGCTTGACTTTAATACTTCAAAAATTCGATTATAAGAGCTTGTTAGATTGCATAGCAACAATGAGGAAGAGTGGGTAGGTGGGGGGAAGAATAAGCAGACCATAAAAGAAGGACATTAATCTATTTTTTAAATGAACTTTTTCTTTTTGTCATTTATATAGATTTCAGGTTAATTTCATACACACCACTCACTCTCCAAAACCCTAATTCTCTTTCCAGTGATCACAACGTTGGATTTTTGCTTAATAGGCATGTTTTAATTAGATTAAAATTAATTTAGCACTTCATAAACATAATATCTAAGAGTTCGTATTACATTAATTCAAAATATGGGAATTCATATCAAGTGTGATCATTAATATATGATTCCAATTTCAAGCCAAATGAAAAAACCACTTACGTAATAGCCTAGATATCTTTTCCTGATCTTTTGCCAATATTTCTTGTCAAAGAGTCTCTATTCTCACTAACTTCTGCTATTGGTAGGCCCCTTCATTTAGAAGTAGGAGCTATCATTAAAACACGCCCAAGTTGTGCTAGGGTGAAAGCTTAAATAGATCTTTTAGCTGAAAGAGATCAATATGTGATGTTAGAAATTGAGAATAAAGCAGCCATAAAATTAAGGAGCATAAAGGTGAATGTTAAATATGATATGATTCCTATCTATTGTAATAAGTGAAACTACATGGACATAAAGAAGAGGAGTGTAGAATCCTTCACCCAGAGCTCAGGTAGGAAATTTCAACCAAAAAGGGGTAAAATACAGGAAAAAATGAACATTACCAAGGTATTCAATAATAACAAAAACAGGGACATAATGAAAATTGGTGGAGAATGAGAGAGGAAATAGAAGGTGGTACCCAACCAGTAGAAGATTGTCAAAAACAAAGATTCAAAATATGTATTGAGCGATAACAATGCTTAAGCTTCAGAGTTTAGAGAGGGCATAATGGTCAACCATATTGAATGATGAATCACAAGAAGAAGGGGTAATGGGCAAAGAAAAAGCTGGAGAAAAAAATCTTGAAATGACCACAAATGAATAAGTGTAGAATACTTGAACCAGTAAAGAACAAGGTGGAAAATCCTAAATAAAATTTGTAAACTAGCTCACCAAATAAGCAATGCAACAATAAAGACATTAGTTTACAGAATAAAGAAAAGTAGTACAAAATGGGGTGACAGAGTTTAAAAGGAACCTGATTGCTCTTAGGAAGAAATTCCCGTAGTTGGCGAACAAAGCATATAATTGATTTTCTACAGTACTACAAATGCAATCCCACTAGCAATTTTAGTTAGATTATAAAAAAGAGGAATATTCACTAATGCAGGTCAATTAGAAGAATCACCAAGTGAGAAAGATAAGGTTAATGTAAATCATACCTTATTAGACTCAGGACAGGAGAATCTTTTAGAAATTGAACCAACTTCAGTGAAGAAGAGCCCAACAAAAGTCCTGTATCAATTAGTCACATATCAAAAAAGAAATATCCCTACAATAACAAGTGAGTCAGAAATTAAGGTTTCTACAGAAAGAGAAAGTGAAATTGATAAAGAAATGGATTTCGTAAGTAGGTAAGCAGGTATTTTCCAAAATACAGAGAAAATAAGCACCAAAAAGGGGAAAAAAAACATTGATCAATTACCAAAAAGGATAATACCAAGGAGAAGTGTGGTGACAAATAATTGAGTAAATAATGATGAAAACCATTTTTTTGGAACATAAGGTCCGGGAATACTATACGTGCTTCAGTAGACTCAAAATGCTTGATAGGCATCATAAATTCTTCTTAATATCTCTTATGGAGCCTTTTCAACATCCAGGAAGATTTAAAGATTTTCTGAAAGTTGAATATGCATATTACTAAAGCCAATGTTTTTGAAAAGATTTGGTTCTTCTTGAGGGATGATGTTGATATGGAAATTATAAGTGATTTTGATAAGCAAATGTACATTAAGATATTTATTTCAGAGGACCCAAAACACATGATGATTTTTATGGTTTATGCTAAGTATACAGAAGTTAAAAGATTTTCACTATGGAATAAATATATAATCTATCTAATATTAATCTACCATGGGTGAGTGGAGGGGATTTTCATACCTGTAATACCCTAGAATTTTTGCCCTTGGAAAAATCCTTGATTTTAAGCTTAATACCAAACATATGACTCATCTTATGAGTCATAAGGTGTCGTTATGGGTCATAGGACCCCAAATTGTAGGGTGACTAGTATGTTACTCAAAGTCTCTAATGTGAGTACGACTGGGATGTAATGAGTCTTATGGACTCTTTATGAGTTGTAGGGCCCCTTCCACAATAAAAAAGTGTAATGGTCCCTTGTTTTTTATATGCCTATGATTAAACCTATTGAGTCGTAAGGTGTGAGCACGAGACGTAGGGTACGACTCATAGTCATACAAGTATGGATGCTTTATGCTATTGTACAGACTGTGACTGATGGTGACCTGTTGTAATGTCTCCTCACTAGTCGTTAGGTGACTTATCGTCGAGGGCGACCAATTTTTAGCTTTTAATTAAGAATTCTTTGGATATTTTCTTCTTTCCTCCACTTAGACCCCATATCCATAAAATAACAAAAAGAGACTATTACTACTTTTAACAATTCAAACATACTATTTACTCTCTCAAATTCCCAAAGCAAGAACAAGCTAGGGTTTGTGAAGATCGGCCATTCAAGCTTCAACTGTTGACTTTTATCCATAATTCTTGATCATCTAAGGCATATTACTCTTACCCAAAGTTTATTTCATTATAAGAATGTGTTTACAATTGTATTTCATATGATTTAATGCTTTATGAATGTGGGTTGAGGGCTTTTGAGATTTAGGGAATGAATTATTTTTTTTCATGACTTTAATAAATAATTCATAGTTAGAATTGATGGTTTGAACCATTTGAGGTGCATGGGTATGGTTAATTGGAATGGGGTTCATGGGTTCTCCAAAATTGATGGTTTTGAATATTGTAATTGGTATAACCTCAACCTAAGCTTGTGAATTTTGAAAATGAAGGTATGCACATTGAACTAATTTTGGAACCATTGTAAGATATAAAAGTCTATTGAAACATAATGGTTTTGAATTAAACCTCCGGGGTTATGGATTCCCCCAAGATAATAAATAATTAAACCTAGGGGATCGCAAATCCCCCCATGTGATTGAATAATTAGAGCTTATGGGGTCATGGATTCCCTCTAGCTACAATAATTGAAATGGCATAAAGTTATTATTTTGCATGTGTAGTCTGTATGACGATACTAGCAGTGTGTCCCTTAATAGATAAACATGGTTCAATAAATGGTAATGTGTATATATTTTAATGAGGCTTAAAGAGGGTTGTGTCTCTAAGCCATGAAAGTGGAGGTTCTGAGGGATGGATACTAGAAACACACATTTACCAGTATGAGGGTTGGTATTGATGACCGAGTGCTTGTGTCACACTATACATGTATTTATATCATATATGGTGAAGGATCATGGATTCCCCAACCTCTATGATATCTCCAATTCATGTGGGTAACACGCACTGAGGCCTATCCAATATGAGGGGCTAGACCTATATAGCCCATGGGTTTTTTGTGATGATTAAGCTGCACAGCCCAGGCTAATGTTTTAAATCTTATACTAAACCTTATTTCTT
>NW_025859417.1:29654-35990 GCF_002878395.1 Capsicum annuum
CCTACTAAACCTTATTTCTTATCCTAGAATCTTATATATAAATATATATATATATATATATATATACACGTATGCATGCAAGTTTGTAAACATGTACATAGAGTTTGGAATTACTTTTGAGTTGATATTATTTTATCCCTATCTTGAGTTACATGCTAGCGCTCACTTCGCTAATTATCTTCAGATGTATTATCCCCATGCGATGCAGGAACCGAAGACACTTCTGCTTTTCTGTGCAGTGATATGTAATTCTTGGATCGTTTGTGAGCTAGCTTGAAGTGGTGCGCCTTCCTCTTCCGGAAGGCCTGTCACTTCGTAGTTTAATTTACATCATAAATTATTTCTTTGGTTTTCTTTTAGACACATTTTGGCTATGGTTGGGGGTGATAACGCCCAAGCTATTCCTCCACTCTGAAGATGATTGCAGTCGCTGTCAAATATACTAATCCCAATTGAATACATGGACTTATGGATCTCAAATGCTAAAATCAACGGGCTAAAATTGGAAAAGTAAATGGGGGGTTTAAATAGCAATATCAAACAAGGAGCAAATATCAACTTCAAATATAATCAATATTTATGAACACTAGGATTGTGGTCCCCCTGGCTTCTTGACTTTATAGGCTTATCATTCTTTGTTGAACCAACCCTATACCTTGCATGCAGAGTCGATAAATTATATACCTTTTACAGTCTTTTGGATGAGCAGTAGGATTTCACCCTTTACCTTTTGAGTCTCAGGATGTCACCTTACTAACCCTTATCTTTATCCAATTAACTATTATCTTTTGAGTTTTTAGTTATTAGATTAAATCTAACCATCTTATATAGATAATACCTAGTAGCGTGGATCGACAACTAAACTCCAAATTATTATTCTCATTATCTTTTCCTAGTCACTACTCCTCTTTTGGAGTAACTAGCAATAATCTAGTTGGGATCTTAACATTGACCACCACTAAGAAATCTATTATAGTGAAGATACTGCAATGCACACCATGAGTATCGGTTCAATTCAATAATCGCACTTCCCCTACTTCATCAATTCACCAGGGTTTCCACAACCCTAACTATAGGTTTTTATCTGCTCATGCTTATGAAGTAATCTACAACATTCATGATTGAAAGTATATATGAAATCATAATAAGAATAAGAAGAAGAAAAACCCACAATCGTAATAGAAATTAATCAACCAAAGTCAATACAAGAGAAACCCAAGATCAAAATTGGATCTTGGAATCAAAATATGCTTAATGAGTATCAAAAGTATGTTACCCCTACTAAAAAACACATAAAGGGTATTTATAGTACATGAGGAAACCCGAAAACTAAAGCCCAAATAAAATAGGAGAAATAGGGTCGGTGGCCACATTGGTCTGTCCCTGCACCTTGACCCTGGGCGCAGGTAGTACCTATGGTCAATAGGATTAGAGAAAGTATATTACGCGGGTACCGAATGAAAAAAATCCCACAAGTCAGCTCTCGGGATTGTAGACTTCTGGCACTTGCTTTGCCTACTTGCGGTCCGTAGGTCTTACATGCGGTCTGTAGGTTGACTTATTAAGTGCCGGATGTCATCTTTTCAACTCTTCTTCAATTATCAAACCTTCTTTGATCACGAATAATCTAGAAAGTGTCCAGGACATCCATAATTGCTCCAAAAGTAGCTAAAAATACCTTTCTTCATCTTTTTCACAAACTTAGCATCTAAAACATAGTTTCCTGCAAAATATACCCAGAACACATCATACCTAAAAAAATAACCTCAAAAACTTAAATATTTTCCTTGTTTTAAGCATCAAAAGTGCTATATTTCTAAATCACATCAACACCCTCAACTTAGTATTTTTGCATGTCCTTAGACAACAAAACAAAAATGGCTCTTAACTAGGAGAATCTAAGCTATTCAAGGCAGTCAGTCAACACTTAAAGCTTAGAACACAACACCCCCACCAATATTACTATCCAAAAATAACTGTGTAAGAACATGAAGAACAACAATATGTCACAAAGGGATCAAGGTATTGCAATTACATTACCAACAGACAACCCCTCATATATATAAGTTACGCTACTCGAAACAAGTAAATAGCTGGCAATATGACTCAAGTGCCCTCAGAACAAGGATGTCCCACTCACTTATTTGACATAATGTATGTCAATGCAGGGACAGTCAAGAGACACTCACACCCAAAAGAGAATTTCTAGTCAATGTTCATCAAATACCATAGGCTTGTCCTTATTTTCTTTACCTTAGTATTCAGACAATCAGGTTAGGATCACTATAGGACTTTTCTCACCTTGTAATGCAGGTTTGGGGTCTTGTATAGTACATATAGACATATCGAGTGACAAAGCCTCCTAGTCATTATAGTAACTTTGGGGTCTCACTTATTAGCCAATTTTCTTTTTATTCCACCCTTATATATCCCTTTTTATTCTTTATTGCACATTTAGGTTGGGTGTGGTCTTTTATCTTTATTTTTTTACAATTTTTATTTTATTTTTCTACCACACCCATTCCTATTATCTTTTCTCTTATTTTACCTTTCTTCATACCCATTTTACACTATACACCCCTATGATAGCCACCCTCAACTTAGGTATTTTGTCTGAGTTGAGGTGCATAATGTCCAAGGAGGACCAAGGCCAAAATAAATTCATTATATCATAAATAAGAAGGTGAATAAGCGAAACACAAAAAATAGACTACAAGGCTAAAAATGGGATCAAGGGATACAATTCACACATGGATGTTTATTTAGGCTAAAAGTAGACTGAAATAAAAAATGGTCTATGATCCTTTACTAACCGACTATCCTACAACCTAGGCAAGACTAACCAGGCAATTTTTGAATTCAACACACAAAGGGAACTAGGTAGTATCTCACACACAATCTTAATGCCATAAAAAGATCTACAATGTTCACACATATATACATTCACACAGTTCTTACACATAAAATTTTGAAGGGGTATCAAAAATTGATAAAAACATGACTACTGTCCTAAATACTTAAAAATCTCTTAATTACACAAAAACCACATAATATGAAGTAAAACACAGTATGACACAAAATTATCCTAGACATGTCGATTCTACAACCATATCATAGCCGACAGGAAAAGAAACACGACAATAAACTCTTGTGGCTCCATGGTATGCCCACCCCTAACTAAAAACCATGCATTGTCGTCAATGTGCTAAAACAAAATAAAATGGAGGAAAGTTAGAACATACCTGGGAGACACTAAGCATATGTGTCATGATCTTCCCTAGATGGGGGTATATCCATAGGCAAAGGCCATGGTGGTGGCTGTGCACTACAAGATGATGTACCCATAACTAGGTCATCAATCCTCTTCCTATCAATAACGCAGTCTCGATTAAATCATGGGTAGCCTTTTTTAAAGCTTGCTCATATTGCTTGTCTTGATTTTACAGGTCCCCCTCTCGGTCTTATTAGGTCCCAAATCTGGGGACCTCTCTATTGTCCTTTGTGAATAAATAAAAGTGTTTGGGAACACATAAAGGTGATGGCTAAATAATTAGGAATACAACTATTGGGATAACTAATATATGGTTCTCAGTGAGAGAGCACACCGTTGCTTAAAATATATCTACCTCCTCCCTCATATGTCCTAAATATAATATCTCAATCTTTACAAACCAGTCTATTCCACAACTCTTACCAACACTTGGTGCGTTTGGTAAACTGGCCTCTACAGTAACATCCTAATCAATAGTGTCTATAATAGACACCACTCGCATACCATCCAGCTAATGCACTATCATAGATAAATAAAATACTAATTGCTCATCATTTAGTTTGAAAGTGATCTCCCCAAGTCCATATCAATCAATACCCTACCAATGGATAAGAAGGGTCTACCCATTATAATGGGGGCTTGGAAATTCACCTCACAATTAAGAACTATGAAATCAATGGGGAACATAAAGGATGCCATCCTTACTTCTACGACATACAAAACACCTACCAGTTCTTTATAGATGAGTTATCTATCAAAAGCTCTATGGATTTAGATTTAAGTTCCCTCATCCTCAATATCTTGTGCACAACTATTGATATCACATTTACTTCTGATACCAAGTCATATAAAGCTTGCTTGACATTAAATTGCCTAATAGAAAATCAAATGGTGACTGCTTCGGGGTCCTTCTTCTTTTTAGTAATGGTAAAAAGGAGTCGCAATATAAGGGTGCACATGATCATTGGTCTCGATGACCCAATCCTCACCACTATCATACTCAAAATCATCATCACCCTATTTCGACATCTCAAAATCTGCCTCAAGTATTTCATTGCTCTCAGTGCTAATAATATTCAACTCCTCAATAGTAAGTATAGAGGGATCATCAGTAGGGGCACCACAATTAGTGGTGATATCTAGACAATGACTTATAGATGGTGGACTCTAACTTTTTCACTCAAAAGAGTAACATGCTATTTCTATTTGATCATAGCAGATATTTACCTAAACTAGCACTCCAACTGCTTGATAGCAGTGGCATGAGACTCCACCTTTAGGTCAACCCTGAAATATTAGCCTTAATCTCCTTAAGGATGTTCTCCTAATTTCCTTGACCCATCACTAGTTTGGTTAGTATCTCTTCCATTCTTTATTTCATATCTTATCTGCACGTGGAATGTACCTATATCCCTTCTCCTTATAATAAAATCTCCATCTCCAGTCATTAATTTTGTCCCTAATGTAGTCTTTATATATGTCATCATAGTAGTTTCGAGCTTGGTTTCCTTATCATAGGCTCGAAAACCCCCCAACAGACAATCCAAATACCTAGCCTTCTCTTATAAAGTAGCCCACAAGCTCTAGAAGTTGCACCCTGTACTCCTACAGTATGAACTTTTTCATAATTCACAGTCGTGAACTGCTTTGCCAACAACAAAAGATCATTCCTTAGTAGTACAATATCTTGGTCTATAGAGTCATCAGCTACTCTCTGGTCACCAACAACTCCAATGGTGTAAATGCTAGAACCTCTCTCTGCCTCCTTAGTTTTCCACCCTTTGTTAGTAAGAGAGAACTAGTCTAGAATATCAGAAGCTCTCTCCTAGTGTAATCTCAGAAAATATCCTCTAGATATAGTGTCTACTATAGATCTAGAACTGATGGTCAGGGTTCTATAGAATAACTCTAATAAGTTCATCCCTGAAATCCAATAGTTGGTTACCATACTCAATTTCTTTTTGAACCTGAACCAAGCCTCATACATGGAATCAAACTACAACTACCTAAAATTATAGATCTCATTCTTAAGCTACAATATATGGGATGAAGGAAAGAATTAGTTTAAGAATTGTCTTCATAACTCATTCCATGTAGTGATAGACTCTCTTGGAAGTTCCCCCAACCATAAAGATGCTTCTCCTGTAAGTGAAAAAGGGAACAACCTTAATCTAAGAACCTTATGACTCACCCTTGGATATGTATATGAAGTGAAAATTCCCATAAAATTTGCTAGATGCATGTTTCCATCATCTGTGGGTAACCCCACAAACACATCCTTTATGTATAAAAGCTAGACATAGCATCGATATATTAAACTTAATGTCGAGGGGTAAAATAAAAAGAATAATGGAACCAGTCTCTGTCTACTTAACATACCCTAGATCCTCTTTATCATCCTCATTTGGTTGAAGGTACTGGTATGCTGGGATCACATAGGCTCGACCACCTCAAACTCTATTCTGATTTCCACTGAGTACTGCTCAGTGGTCTACCTCAGGTGGATACATAACTAGCTTTGCTATGTGATCTAAGCACCAAGATTTTTCTTCCCTTCTCTGGTTAGTAGCTTGGGCTAACAGCACCTTCGTCTATTGGTTAATAATATCCTAAACTCCCTTTGGAAGAGGGGGAGGCACATTATCATCAACTTCTTAAAAAAAATTTCTCTCTTTGACTCTGCCATCCTACTACGTATTTGTAAGGTCCTCTACGGATTCGGATTTAGTGGGAGTAAGGAATTGCCTCTACTCCATGTGCTAGGCATACACCGATATACCCAACTAAGAACATAAACAAAAAGACCCGCAAACTGTAATAACCTCAATTTATAACTCAACACCATATTCCCCAACAACTGTGGCAAAATTTTGAGAACATCCAAGCTACACCTCTACTCCAAAGATTATTGCAGTCATTTTTAAATTAGTAATCCAAAAAAGGTTAGGGTAAAATACCAAGGGAATAATGTGCCTTGGATGATCCACATCTCAGGGTCAGGCACCGATGAGCACATTGAACTATCCATGTGGCTGAGAGCCCTCACAGCCCAGGCACAACGACGC
>NW_025859417.1:38990-50990 GCF_002878395.1 Capsicum annuum
TTATATATGTTAAAGTTAACTTGGGGATATTTATAGTCCTAGGTACCATGTGACATCCAGGGGGTACTCTTGGGTCATTACAATATTAGTCATATCGAGTAGAGTCCTTATCAGACCTTGTAGAGAATTCGATACGGATCTTTAGATTGTGGGGGCCATTTTGGATTAGTGGGTGCAGTACCTCAGAGTATTCTAGTAGTCTGCTTTGGTTGTAGTGAGATTGTTCATTGGTCGAGGGAGTGCCCCAGATGCGAGTTGCTTGTCTCGATAAGGTCATCATATATTCGTCACAAGCATAGTGCTTTTGAGGTATGTTATGATTGCGGGAAGGATAGTTATTTCAGTAGGGAGCATCACCATTGTTAGTTGGTCATCCAGTTTGAGTCAGTTCATATATTTTCCATGTTAGGGATTCAAGGGATTATTACGACTGCATAGAGACCGGTTATTAGTCCCTAGAGTGTTCCCATCATGATATTATTTGTCATTCAGCTCATCCAGACTAGTTTTATAGTGTTATGGCACCTTCTGTTAGAGGAAGTGTACTTGGTGCCCCAATTGATGGTTTAGACGCTTAGTTCGAGTTTGGACTCGCTCAGATCCATACACCTTTGAGCACATTAGGCTTACGACTTTGGATTTCCACTGTGATAGGTGCAGTTTTTTATATCCTGCTTGTACCTTCTACTTAATTTTAATTAGGTTTTTATACCCATCGATGATTATATGCCGTGATATTTTTATACTGGCTACAACGTACCTTGGTGTAAAGGGTTCATGATTTTGTGACTATCTTCGTAGATGATTTCTTTTAGTAGTCGATGGAATGGACCAGTGTGATATTTTTGTAAGGGTGTAGCATTTGGGTTTAAGTCACATTTACTTAGGCATATTGGCCTTATTATGTCCTAGAGTGTCACTTGTTATTCATTTAGGGCTACATTACCAAGTTTAAACAATGCATAAGTTCCATTGAAAAACCAATATTATAGTGAAAACAGTGTTAAAGACATTTTATCAAACACATTGGGGGCATAGTATTTCAAAACCAAAGTCCATTACCAAAGAACCATTCTCATGCAACCAATTATCCAAAACCACCATTAATACATATAAAAGCATAATTAAAACATGGAAAAACCAAAACCAAGCATTTATAACCTAAACCCCTAAATCATATTTGAAAATCCATAAGCATACGACATTCAAATCATAAAAACATTGCATAAAACCATGTCTTTAGTTGGAACTAACAATAAGGGAAGATAATATGCCTTAAACCGAGATGATGATGGAGAGAAATCACCAAGACCAGCCCCAATTTACTCCTTAATATGTAACCCTATCTTCCTCTGGCCAAGAACTCTAGAGGGGATTTAAGAGTGTTTTCCAAGTATTTATGAATAGAATAATAGGGCAAATAACCTCCCAAGAGCAATATAGGTCGTGGGACCTTTTTAGGATAAGTGGGTAAATATCCAGAATAACCCCACTTAAGTTGCACAAAAAACCCATCATAGAGATACAATTGGTGCTTAGGAGTCGTAACCTCACTGTATTAGGGTACCCAACACACATACCCTTGGTTTACCCATTAGACCAAAAGCTGTACAAGGTACGACACACCCAAACCCAAGTCGTATTCAAGTGTACGACTGGTATCTATCAACGTACCCCTGGAAGAATGGAATCCAGGAGGTTTGAACACTGGCCATCATACGACTTTTGGGTACGACTCGTACCCTGGATTATAGCTCACGGTGAGCCACTCGTACTTAGATACAAGCTAAGTTACCATGTCTAAGGTTAAGTGAATGAACCAAATGATTTGTATCCAACAGTACTTGTTAGCATACAACTGGACCATACCATTCATACACCAGCATATGGCTCGTATCCATGAGTCGTATTGGGTCCAGAGACCAGAATTCCAGGAAATCATTTAAGGTCCAAAATCCAGGGTGTTTCAGTCTCCCCCACCAGGAACATTCATCTCCGAATGACGGACAAGGTAGGGGTAACCACATGCATGAGTCATTTGCAATATCAAATATATTTCCAATCTTTAAAAAAGTTTAAAAACAAAGAGGCAAAGATATTAATATTTTTTTAACAAACTCAGAAAATAAAGATGTGTTGAGACACATATCTTCCGCAAGAATCCTATGAGCAAAACACAAATGTGGATACTTGGATATTATGTCCTTCTCCTCTTCCCATGTTGCTTCTTCCATCTTATGGTTCTACCACAGAACCTTAACCGAAGCCAAATCCTTGGTTTGCAACCGACGAACCTACCTATCCGAGATCTCAACTGAGACCTCTTCATAAGACAAAGAGTCTGAGATACCCAACCCCTCAAAAAGAACAATCAAAGAAGGATCACCGAGACACTTCCTCAATATGGAGACATGAAATACATGATGAATAAAGTTTAAACTAGAAGGAAACTCCAATTTATAAGAAGCATTTCCAACCCTCTATAAAACCACATAAGGACCAACATAACAAGGACTGATCTTCCCCTTTTTGGCAAACTGCATTACTCCCTTTACGGGACATACCTCGAGGAACACCTTATCCCCCAACCCCAAACTCCAAGTCTCTAGTTCATACATCCACATAGGACTTTTGGAAACTTTGGGCAGGCTTAAGCCTATCCCAAATCAGCTTCACCTTTTCCATAGCTTGATAGACCAAATTAAGACCGAACATATCCGCCTCACCAAGGTCAAACCAACAAATTGGAGATCTACACCTCCTACCATATAATGCCTTAAAAGTGACATTACCAACACTAGAATGATAGATATTATTGTAAGCAAACTCTGCCAAAGGTAGTTACTCAACCCAACTACTACTATAATAAACCACACATGCCAGAAGTATATCTTCCAATGTCTAAATAGTTCCTTCCATTTACCCATCTATCTGACGATGAGAAGCAGTACTTAGACTTACCTTAGTACCTAATCACTTCTGAAAAGACCACCAAAAATAAGATGAAAATTGCATACCATAATCAGAGATAATCGAAACAGGTAACCAATGTTGTTTCACAATCTCTTGAAGATATAACTTCACATAATCCTTCAACAAAAAGGTAATCCTCTCTAGCAAGAAGTAAGTAGACTTTGTCATCCTATCCAGAATGACCCAAATCGAATCATATTGATTTTGAGATCGAGGAAGATAGATAATGAAATCCATATTGATTACCTCCTATTTCCATTCAGGATACAACCCACCAGGTCTCATTTGCTTAACTTTAACTTGTTGACACACCAAGCACTTGGTTGAAAAATCAGCCACGTCCATTTGCATACCATTCCACCAATACATTTCCTTAAGATCATGATGCATCTTTGTCGATCCAGGATATACAATGTAGTGTGATTCATGTGCCTCCGTTACGATCCTTTACTGCAAACCGTCGACTTTCAGGAACACACAACCTCCCTTGGTGCCGTAAATTACCATCTCCACTAATCTCAAACACCATTACCTTTTGCCCACCAATGTCACTCTTGATTTTCATAAAGATAGGATCTAGCACTTGCTTCTCCTTAATCTTTGCACCAAGAGACGAATGAACCACTTCCTGTACCATCACCCCACCATCCTCAAGTCCAAAAGATGAACTCTAAGATTTGACAAGCGGCGAATATCCTTCACCAATTCCCGCTTTCCTTCCTCTACATAACCCAAAATCCCTATGGATAAACTTCTAAGAGCATCAACAACCACGTTAGCCTTACCTGGGTGATAGTAAAGAGTCATATCATAGTCTTTGAGAAGCTCCAACCATCTCTTTTGTCTGAGATATAGCTCCTTCTAAGTGAACACACACTGTTGACTCTTATGATCAGAAGACATGTCTCCGTGCACTCTATATAGACAGTGCTGTCAGATTTTCGAAGAAAAAACCACCGCCAACAGCTTCAAATCATGAGTAGGATAATTCCTCGCATGCACCTTCATCTTCCTAGAAGCATAGATAATTATCTTACCATGCTACATAACTAATTCTTACCCTAGATGCATCACAATAAACCATAAACCCCTCACTGCCCTCAGGCAATATCAAGACCAGGGGTAAAGTTAGCTTATCTTTCAACTTTTTAAAACTCCCCTCATAAGAATTCGACTAAGAAAACTTCATCTTTTTTTGAGTCAACTTAGTCATAGAAGCAGTTATCGTCAAAAAGCTCTCCATAAACCACCGATAATACCCAGCCAAACACAAGAAGCTCTGAATGTTAGTTGGAGTCGTAGGTCTAGGCCACCTTTTAACCACAACCACCTTTTGTGGATCCACTATGACCCCTTTGCTAGAAATAATATGACCAATAAAAGTCACAGCGTTCAACCAAAACTCACACTGGGAGAACTTGGCATACCACTGTTGTTCCTTCAAGTTGTGCAATACCACACGGAGGTAATTAGTATGATCCCACCTCACTTTTGGAATAAACAAGAATGTCATTAATAAACACAATGACAAAGAATTCCAATAACTTAAAACTCTATTCATCAAGTCCATAAATGTTGTCGGGGCATTAGTAAAACCAATTGACATTACCAAGAATTCAAAGTGCTCGTACCGAGTATGAAAAGGCATCTCAGGGTTATCCTCCTCCATAAACTTAAGATGATGATACCCATACCGAAGATCTATCTTAGCAAAGAACTTGGAGCCTTGTAACTGATCAAACAAGTCATCTATCCTCGGAAGAGGATGCTTGTTCTTGACCTTTACCTTGTTCAACAGCTGATAGTCAATGCACATTTGAAGGTAACCATCCTTCTTTTGCACGAACAACACCGGTGCACCCCATGAAAATATACAAGGATGAATAAACCCCTTATCTAGAATATCCTTAAGTTATTCCTTGAGTTCTCTCAACTTAGCCGGAGCCCTTTTATAAGGAGGAATAGAAATTGGACGAGTGTCCAAAACTAGATCAATACCAAACTCTATTTCCCTATCAAGAGGAGCACCAGGAAGATCGTCCAGTAAGACCTCAGAAAACCCATTTACGACCAGAACTGACTGTAAAGAAGGATCTTTCAAGTTAGAATATTTAACCCAGACCAAGTGATAAAGACAACCTTAAGAGATTAACCTCTAAGATCTAAGATAAGAAATAAACCTCTCCTAGGAGCTAGGGAACCACCCTCCCACTGTATAATTGGTTCACTAGAGAACCTATAGAAAACCTTTTGAGTCTGACAATCCAAGGATGCGTAAAATGAGTGTAACCGATCCATCCCCAGAATAACATCAAAATCCACCATATCAAGTTAAAAAATCCACTAAATTTTTCCTACCACCAACAGATACTACTCATCCCCTATAGACTCTTTCTCAGCAATAATCGAGTCACTTACCATGATAGAAATAGACAAAGGACCCGAAATAACCTTAAGATCAAAACCAATACATACAGGCACGCATGGGGTCATATAAGAAAGAGTGGACCCTATATCAAGTAGACAAAACAAATCATGAGAAAAGAGTTGTAACATACCAGTAAGGAGATGCCACAGATTCCTATCGAGATACAAGAGCATACAACCTATTCTGGCTAGTACCAGTACCAAAAGAAAGAGCAGACACTAAAGCTGTACCACTAGGTGTAGGAGCCAAAGATAATGCAACCAGAGCTTTGATCGCTCCCGGAGCTCCCTTACAAATTGGATAATTCTTGAGCATATGGCCTAGCTGGCCACATTTAAAGCACTTGTCCCTTCCTTTGTCACAATAACCCCAATAAAGACAACCATAGAATTAACAAATAGGACATGAAAAAATCGACTGACCCTTATTCGCCTGAGATTGGGCACCCTGTGCCTAAAAATTATCATCACCCTGCTGACTCCTATCACTCGACTACCTTAGGTAACAAACATTGGTAGGAGAGAAGGAACCAGAACTTTCCCACTTTTTTTTAGCCATTTACCTCCATCCTGACCAGCTTACGACTGGAAACCTTCCTAGTCAAAAACCTGTTCCTCTTATCTTGCCTATCTTTGAACTCGGCCTATTTCCTCTTCTCATTCTCGACTAGCTGCATGTGAACATTCAACCTAGAAGTATCCATATCCTTGATCAGCAAAACCATTTTTCTTTCTAAGAACAAATCTTGAGATATCCCAGAAGCAAACTTTCTCATCCTTGCTCTTATGTCAGACACCAAATTAGGAGCATACTTTGACAACTAATGAAATTTCAAGGCATATTCCTTGACAGACATTCTCCCTTGCTTAAGATTTATAAAATCCTCTATCTTCGCTTACCTCAACTGTTGAGAAAAGAAATGATCTAGAAAAGCACCAGAAAAAGCATTCCATAAGGATGAATCCTCCACATAACCTTTATCCCTATCCCACTCAACGAACCATTGGTACGCAATATCCTTGAGTTGATAATCTATAAATTTTACACCTTCCATATTTGTGGCCTGCATCTCCCTAAATATCTTCTCCATTTCATCCAAGAAACCCTGAGGATCCTTCTCTACCTTCACACCAGTAAAAGTAGGAGGATTTAGATTCATAAAATGACCAACCCTTGTGGCCTCAGCAGATAATCCACCAGACATATCCTGCTTAGCCTAAGAAGCAACCAACTGAGCAATAGTATAAATAGACCAAAAAAATTCTGCATTAGTCACCTCACCATCAACAGGACTAGTAGCAACTAGAGGAACTCTAGAACCATCAGGGAAAGGACCCTAAAATCAAAGATGAACTCCAGACGTAGAGCGTACCCTGTCAATATTATCCTTAGGTAGGATTGAAGGGTTTTTTTGTGCTCCATATCGTCGAGACATGATCTGAAAAATGAACAACCAAGGATTAGAGGAGAATTCAAGGACTTAGACTCCAAGATTAAAAATAGAATACCAAGAAAGTAGAATATTTCTAAATGCCTTATAGCCTCTCTCTTATGAGGGTGGAATACTACACACCCTTAAAAGAGACTCTACAAAACACAGTTTTGTGGACTTCTAATTGACCATGAACCTAATTCTCTAATACCAACTTGACATGACCTGATCGGGGGCTTTTTCTTAATGGGCATCCCAAGTCCAACTAGGACCAAAGACCACCCCCATTACCTAACCCAACCTCCAACCACTTGCTTGCATCGACTAAACTCACAACATATCACAAGATAGCATAACTAGACAAGGACCTACTGTGGGATAGGTCTATTTCTAGATCGACCCTACCAATTTATCCCATCATACCAAACCATACGAAATAAACCACCACGCTAAACCAATACCGAATCAAGGGATATAAAATAGGCCATAACCAAATAAGATCCACAATATAATATGATTAATCCCAAAATGAAATATGATAGAACAGTGAGAAATTATGTCCAATGATGTCAGCCCCAACAGTAATGCCAATATTAAGGCCGACACCAATGCCCACCCCGCCCATTCCAACCCATAACAATACTACAAAGACTCTAATCAAAAGAGCACGAAAATCTAGTTGGGATATACCCCCAACCATATCTAAAACCAATATCCATAAATAATTCAAAGTATGAAATAAAATCTATGATTCGGAGCCTTTCGAATAGATGGAAGCTCGCCACTTCAGTACACATGCTAACCCTAAAGTCCGAATCACTAAGTAGGAGAAGTGGAATGGTTGATTCTTGCATCTCGTAGGGATACAGTGCCTGAAGATAGGTTAGTGGGTGAATGCTAGCATGAACTCAGGATAAGTATAAAATAATGCCATTTATAAAACCAAGTAAAAACCATCCCTATTCACGCAACTATACATATATATATAACAATGTTGGAAAAAGGGACTGGGCTTAGCATGCCATTAAAACCTTTACCTAGGCTATGTAGCTTTGCCGTCCTAAACCATCTACAGGCTATATGGGTTTAACTCCCATTGCTGAAAGGGCCCTAGTACGTGAAGCCGCACGACTAGGAAAGAAAACTTGGGATGACTATTACATCCCCAAATACAAAGTATGACATCATGAACATGGTCACTAGGACCAAACCTTACATTAGCAAATATAAGTTTCCAGTTTAGATCTGCCCGGGACCTCCACCTTCCATGTCTTTGCTATACATCCCTCCTTTATGAGCAATTAAAACCATTTCCAACCAAACTATTATTCCATAATTTATTTTGCAACAAATACGGAGGTGATTGGCATGGTCCTCCTCACTCTTAGAATATAACAATATTTCATCAATTAACACGACCATGAATACATCCAAAAACTGCATACACTCCTAGTTCATAAGATCCATAAATGTTGTCAGAGCATTATTCAACCCAAAAGACATGACTAAGAACTCGTAGTGACCATACCGGGTTTAGAGAAAAGTCTTGGGTATATCTAACTCCCTAATCTTCAAATGATGCTAACCCGATCGAAGATAAATCTTAGAAAAATACTTAGCACCTTGAAGCTAGTTAAATAGGTTATCAATCCCAAGAAGAGGATACTTATTCTTCACCTTCATCTTATTAAACTAACGGTAGTCTATACATATTGAAATGGAACAATTTTTCTTATGTACAAAAAGCATAGGAACATCCCACGAAGAGAAACTGGGATGGATGAAATCTTTATCAAGAAGATCTTTCAACTACTTCTAGACTTCCTTTAAATCAGTAGGAGCCATTCTATAAGGAGTGATAAAGATAGGACGGTATTTAAGAGAAGATCAATCCCAAAGTTTATTTCCCCTTCGAGAGAAATGCCAGGACAATCATCAGTAAAAAATTTGGGAAGCTCATTAACTACAAAGATAGATTGCAAAGAAGGGACCTCAGAATTAGAATCCTTAACCCAAACTAGATGATATAAACACCTCTTAGAAATAAATTTTTGGGATCTTAGGTAACAAATAAACGTTCCCTTAGGTACTAGGGAACTCCCTTCCCACTCAATTATCAGTTCTTTCAAGAATTGAAAACTGACCTTATGGGCCCGACAATCTAGAGATGCATAGAACAAGTAAAGCCAATCCATCCTCAAAATAACATCAAAATCTAACATATCCAACTCTATCAGATCCACTAAAGTCTCCATATCATAGATAGACATCGTACAACCACTATATACCCTTCTAGCTACAATAGGATCACCCATTAGGGTAGATATAGAAAAAGGTCAGAAATATATTCAGGACCAAAACAAAAATGAATAACCACATAAAGGGTCGCATAAGAAAGGGCCTACCCCAGAATAAGTAAGTAATACACATCACGAAAGAAGACTTGTAGCACATCAATGACCACATCAGGAGATACCTCTAATTCCTAATAGGTGGCAAGAGTATACAAATAAATTTGGCCAGTGTCAGTACTAGAAGTAGCACCCTTTGGTACTAGACCTAAAGAAGTAGCAATCAGAACTTTATTTTATCCAAAAGCAACCTTTAAAGGACACTCCCAGTGTATATGAGAAAGATGACAATACTTAAAGCACTTATTCCTCCCCTCATCACACACCAGTATACATCTGCCCATAAAAGCAAAAAGGGGGGATAAGATGGTGTTAACTAAGCTCCACCTACCTGGGACTGGGCATTTTGTTCCTTAAATCTATTGTTACTATAGAAGCAATGATCACCTGACGGCTTAGAGTAAGGGCCACTAGCCATAGAATAAGAACTAGAATTTACCCAATCCTTCTTCTTTCCCCATGGTCTACCATCTCTACCACTATTCTACTAGACTCTACCAAGCTCTATAGTTGAATTTCTTACTTTGCCTCTCTCTCATTTCTTCCTGTTTCTTTTTTATCTTTAGCCTACTTCATATACACCACAAGCCTAGAGATATCCATGTTATTATTAAGCAAGATAGCCTTACACTCCAACACAAGTATCGAGACAAACCCAAAGAAAATTTTGTTATCTTATTCCACATCGAAGACACAAAAATTAGAGCATAACAAGATAGCTGATGAAATTTCAAGGCATACTCCATCACAGTGATTTCAACTTGCTTCAAATTCACAAACTCCACAGCTTTGTCCTCCCTCAACTCTTGAGGAAAAAATGATTAATAAAGGCATATAAAAATAATCACATATAGCTAGCCACTTTTGATACCACTGATATGCCATATCTTAAAACTAATATATGGAAAACTCCACACCCTTAGAGTCAGTTGCATACATCACTCTGAATATATTTTCTATCTCATTAATGTATCATTAAGGATCCTCCTCAACCTTAGAGATTGTAAAGGTCGGAGGATATAAACTTATAACTGGCCAACTCTAGTTACCTTAAAAGATGGAGCATAAAACTCACACGTCCAGGCTAACAAGATTAAAAAGTCACTAACTGAGTCAGCAGATGAATAGATTGATGAAATTCAACATTAGAAATTTATCCTTAGGGTAGTAGAGCATGATCATGAGCAGCCCGAGAAGCCTAAGAAATATTGGTAGGAACTGGTGGAACTCTATGTGGTAAATCAGGAGCAAGGACCCTAGACCGGGTCTACATTTCATAAGTAGAACGAGTTCCATCCATACTATCCTCAAGTGTGACAGAAGAGTTTCCATAAGCATCAAGTCTTCAAGGAGGCATGATCTGAAATTCGAACAAATAGAATTAGAGGATATTCAAGACCTGAGACTCTATAGCTTAAAAAATAGAACACAAAAAAGTAAAACATTCCAAAATTCCTTATAGCCTCTCCCTTATAAGTGTGGCATGCTACACACCAGTAAAATACTCTACTTGATTTAGATTTATGGACACCTTACCATAGACCTAGGATCAGATAAATACATAACACGATAAAAAACAGGGCTTGGTCATGATGGGTATCTCAAGTTCGTCAAGGATTGGAGACTGCCCTTTATTTCCTAGTCAATAAAACACAATGCAACTAGCAATAAATGAATTCTGAACATATAACAAGATAGGTAGCTCGACTAAATCAACAAGGAACCTAAGAATTTCAAAATCCATCCCAGCCCATAGTAATCCAAAAAGCCTCTAATAACCAAAAACCACCTATTTTAGGACATACCCCCTAATGTGCTATAGAAATATAGCATTTTCGATGCTTAAAATGAGGAAATATGCAAGTTTCTAAGGTTATTTTGTTAGGTATGATACATTTTGGGTATTTGTTGTAGAAAACCATGTTTTGGATGCTAAGTTTATGTAGAGGATGAAAAAAGGTGTTTTTGGCTAATTTTGGAGTATTTATGGATTTTTAGAACACTTTTTATCTTATTTGTGATCAAAGTATGTTTGAGATTTGGAGAAAAAATCAAAAGATGACTCCCAACACTTATTATATCAACCAACAGACCACATGTAGGACCTACAGACCACAAGTAGGCAAATCAAGTGCTAGAAGTCCAAAATCCCTAGAGTTGACTTGCAGGATTTTTGTTATCCAGTACTCGCACCCTATACCTACGCTGACCATACTGACCACAGGTACTACCTACGCCAGGGTCAAGGTACAGGTGCAGACCACATATGGCCACTAACCTAGTTTTCTCCTATTTTATTCGAGCTTTGGTTTTAGGGTTTCCTCAAATACTATAAATACCATTTATGTGTCTTTTAGTAGGGGTAACACACTTTTGATACTAATAATTATACTTTGACTCCAAGATCTAATTTTGATCTTGGGATTCTCCTGTTTTGACTATTGTTCATTAATTCGGTTATGGTTGTGGGGTTTTTCTCTTATTATTATTGTGATTTCGTATGTGCTTTAATAATGAATATTGTTGATTTCTTTACAAGCATAAGTGGCTAAAAACCTATAGCTAGGGTTGTGGAAACCCTAAAGGATTGATGAAGTAGGGAAAGTACGATTGTTGAATTGAACTAATACCCATGGTGTGCATTGTATTATCTTTAATATATAGATTTTTAGCAATGGACAATATTAACATACCGCCTAGATTATTGATACTTACTCCAAAAGAGAAGTAGTGACTAGGAAAAGATAATGACAACT
>NW_025859417.1:53990-71330 GCF_002878395.1 Capsicum annuum
ACTGAACATTTATTTTTTACTCCTCTATGATGCCTTCTCAATTTTTTGGGAAGACAAAATATAACCCTTCTTCTTAGTAAAATTAATTGCTTCATCTATGGAATAAAATAAACATATAACAACATAATAAGAGACATGCAATCTTAAGCATTTAAATGGACCATCAAAATAAAGAGTGTTCTTTTATTATAATATCTTTTCAGCAATGAACAAAAATAATGGCAGCTAATAGGCATCTATACCTATTCTCATTTCAACATGAATGAAGGTAGAAACAACCATTTATTAGGTATCACTTTTTTTTGGCGGAAACACAACATTATTAGCAGCTAAAAGTCAAAGAAGAACAAATTAAAATTTAAACATTAACGCATACAATTTTGTCAGTGTGAACCATATAGAAAATCTTATTAGTTTCATTATTAATGGCAAGTGAGAATTATTTCATTGGATAGCCATATGGCATTCATATAATAAAAAATCTAAGAAGACAATCAAATCGATATTATATTCAAATGATGTCTGTATATAGAATTTATATTTACAAAAATATTTATATTTCAACAAATTAAAGTGAAGTCTGGGTCATTGCATTCTTAAAATTCCAAGAACAAGCAAAGCAAGGTATATTTTTATAGTCACGTAGTCGGATAAAAGAGGACAACTATAGTAAGTTAATAGCCAGACATCAAGATAATCTTACTACTTTCTCCATTCACAAATCAATTTTCACTCTTGACATATTACGAAAATACATTATTTTTTTCTATTTTAACTCACCATTAATTACTTATCCTCCAAAATATTTTCGCAGTCTATATCACTACCTCAAAGATTCATGAAATAGAAAAAAATTAAATTAATGAACTAAGGTACAAGCCTTTATTAGCCTTTGCAAGAATTCTTTTTTTCAAGCCCTGCATAATTTTTTGTCGAAAATCAATCAAAAGATCTCCTATTGCTTTTTTCTTCAAAAGATAATTATACAACAACATATCTATTTTTAAAAACATATAAACATCAACAACATTGCTTAATATAGTTAAAGATCTTATCCTTATCTTTGTGAGGTAGAGAAACTACTATTGATAGATTCTCGACTCACAAGAAATAAGTATACAACAATAGCATACTTAATATAGCAATACACCTTATTCCTACCTTTATGGGGTAAAAGAGTTTTTTCCAACTCAATTCACGAAAAACAATTACATTAACAATTCTTAAAAAAAAAAAAATGTACAGCTTTCTTTCTCCATAAACCAAAAAATAAACCTAAATATTATGTCAACTGAAACTATGTCATTGCCTGCGTACCAACATAAAATATATGTATATCAAATCAAAAACTTGATTGAGTAATATAGTGGACACAAAAACCTACAATCAATTCTCTATGACTACCTTTTCTCATATGTTATCTCGACTATTGTTTTTCGCGATATGACTATCGTCACATGCTCAAAAGTGAGTTTCACGGAGGCACTACATTTTTACAAAGTGGAATGAAATTTATGTGGATTCATTGTACATAAAGGATCCCAAATGGATAAGGAAAAGTGCAACACACTTTGAGGATTTCTATGGCATTGGTATTTTCTTTCTTTATATAAATAAAGCCCAAACCTATAAGGAAGCCCCAACCTATAAGGAATTGAAGTGCTCAATTTAATTTTGGACTAAACCTTATACCTGCACTTTTTCAAACCTTATATGTGCACTTTCCAAGTGTGTGCAAGTCCAATTTTCCATATATTTAGGACTTGTCATATATTTAGGAGTCTTATATAGAATAAAAGTTCTCAATACAAATTTCTATACTTTTTATAGTAAATATAGAATACTAATAAAATAAGGGTGAAAAGACAATTTTATCTATTGTGGAATATTTTAATGAAGGACAAAAAGTTCAAATCACTTTTTTGAGGATCTTCACACTTTTAATATATTATAGATTATAGATATAGATATTTCAACAAAAAAAAAGTAATAAATAATAAATTTAATTAGCCACTTAAGTAAATATCCTATCTTTTCCCCTCTATGCCCTTGTCTTTTCTTATTTTCTTTTTCTTCCATTCTTTCTCTTTCTTTCTATACTAGCCAGCTCACGTCGTGCTACGCACGGTCCAATGTTGATCCTTAAAATTTTTACATTATGTATAATTCTATCATTTAATTAAAAGATTTATTTGTTTGGTTGATAAATTCTAAGTTAGACATATAATATTATATTTAGATTGATGAAATTTACATAACGATGTTTTAAGTTGTTCAAACTTTTGTGACATTGATAGTCAATCATATTTTTTAAATAATGAAAGTTCTTAATTATTGCAATTTATAATTTTTTTTTCTATTCTACTAATTAGAAGTGACATAGTAAAATTATTATAAAAAATGCGTGTGAAAATTTTTTTAAGTGGCTCCATATAAGACGTCATGTTAATTTAAAAAATTAAAAATTAATTTATCATTTTACGTCTATTTTACTTAGTTTTATTAAATATTATTAATTTTTTAATACTTAAATGACTTATAATAATTAAGTATGGGTAATTTAGTAAAACTACGATTGAAGTAGTTGAAACAATTATGTTATAAATATCTATTTTAGTTTTTTATTAAATATTATTAATTTTTTAATACATAAATGACTTATAATAATTACTTAGGGGTAATATCGTAAAATCACGATTGAAACAGCTGAGGCAGGCATGTCGAACATGAGCAGCCTGCCTCAGCTACTTACTGTGACTTCTTATATAGGATAATAATAATATAATTTTTTTAATGCTTAAATAACCATAATAAGTAATTTGGGATATATAGTAAAATCACAATTGGACCCGCGAAGCTGGCATGCATTGAAAGTGATATAGCAAAATAACTATAAAAAATTACTTGTGAAAATAATCTAAGTGAGCCTCATATAAGACGTCAAGCTAATTTAAAACATCAAGAGTTAATTTATTATTTTATGTCTATTTCATCTTTTTTATTAAATATTATTAATTTTTTAATACTTAGATAAGGAAGCTTAATTACATATAAATCTAAAAATGTAAAAATACAGATATGGGATAAAATAATAACAATAGAAGAAATCTATAATTATGAACTAACATCAAAAGATATGCTTTTAGGAATACCATTTTTAAATAAATTATACCCACATATAATAACTAAAACAGATTGGTGGTTTACAACACCATATAAACAAAAAGTAAGAGCAAAATAAATTTGTTATATACAATATATAGTTTAAATGCTAATAAACATTTATATAATGAACATAATTCTTTCCTATTTATTTCCCATTTTATTTCCGTTTCATTAAATGTTCCTAAATAATATCTACAATGATATTCTCTTTTTTTCATTTTCATATTTATATTTAAGTACTCCTCCATAACTATATTCACTTGCATCCGCTTCTACTATATATGTAAATTTTTTATTTTTGTCTGGAAATTATAATTTTGGTAACTCTTTACAAAATATTTTTATTTTCTGGACTTGTTTTTATCTTCGTCATTGTAATTATATTCGATATCTTTTTTTATTTTTTTCTATAATGGTTTTAGATTTTCTGCTAATTTTGGTATATGTTCTCTTACTTGATTTACTAATCCTAAGAACGATTGTAATTTCTTTTTTGTATCTAATTTTTTTTAAAAATTTATTATTTTTTGTACTATATGTTGTTGCATTTTTACTCCACTTTTATCTATTTGTATTCCTAAAAATTCTATCTGATTTTTTATTAATTTAGATATTGACTAAAATATCAATGAATAACGTACAAAAATTACAAAAATATAAACAATTAAAACAAATAATATCTGAAAAACGTAACGAATTAAAAATAAGGATAGAAAGACTACAGTATAACATAATTGCTGGAGTTAGTAAAAATTCAATAAATACACAAAAATAAGAAATATCAAATTTAGAATCAGCAATAGATTGTCTAGAATATATATATCAACATAACTTATATACATTTAAATAAAATGAACAAAGAAGAATTTATAATAGATGAAAAAATATATGAAAACCGTGAAGGATTAAAAATAAAGATAGTATTTTCTAATCTAGGAAGAAGGTATAAGAAAATAGGTGAACATTTATATTTAATGTTAGAAAAAAAAAATTAAAATTAGAAGATAAGTTGGTAGCCATGATAAGAATAGAAAGAGAAAAAGAAGAGATAGATAGAAAAAAGGAAATAGATAAAATAAAACAACAAACCACAGAAGAAATACGAAAAATAGAAGAAACCAAAAATAGTAGGATTGTTGAATTAGAAAAAGAACTACAAATGTTAAAAGACTTGTATGAAAAAAGACAGAAAGAAAAAGATAAAGAGCAAAAATTATTAATTGAGATAAATCAATTTAAAGAAAAATTAGAAATAAAAAATAAAGAACTAGAAACCAATGAATTAGAAATAAATACAATAGATGCTGAAGAAACAAATAATTATGATTCGAAAGATAGTGAAACATATATAGAAATTCTAGAAAACATAGGAAAATTAGAAATTAATGAAAAACAAGAAGTAATTAATAAAGAAGATCTAGAACTAATAAATACAAAAGTAAATACTCTAGATAAAAATATAATACCTAGTACATCAGATATAAAAAAATCAACCTATAATTACAAAAGTAAGTTTAAAAGATATAATCCAAATGATGAATATAATAAATGGACACCAAGACAAATAACTAATTATAACTTTTAGATTTAGACTATGTAATAGACACAAATAAAATAATACAACTATGGATAGGATATATGTCAAAACAATTGTTAGATAATAAAATAGATACAACAAATACACCAAAATATATAAAAAAGAAATTAATAAGAACAGTAAAATAATGGTTTTTAAACCTAGCCGAAGCAAGTAAAAAAGTATTAAGATCTTATACAAAAACAGAAGGAACATCAACATTTGCAAAAATATTACCAACAGAAATATTGAAAAAATATGAAATAGCTATAAGTGATGAATTTAGCAGTATGACAACAGAAGAAGCAGAACAAAATAAAGAAAAAGATACGAATAGGAATTTAATGTTAAAATTAGCAATATGTAATATGTGCTATATAGATGAATATACGTGCACATTTAAAGAATATTATTATGAAGGAACATATAATATAGAAGAAAGTAAATAAATAAGAAAATTATAGTTTAGTAAATTACCTAAACCATTTAGTTCAAAAATAATAAAGAATTGGGATGAAGCAAAAATAGTAGATACCCTAGGAGTAAGAATAAAATTTTTACAACAAGAAATAAAATTGAAAAAAATATTAACAAGAAATTTAGCATGTTGTAAAGATAAAATAGCACCTCAATTTGGATGTGAAGAAAGATATTATAAGAAAATAAAAAGACATAAGAAATATAAGAAATACAAAATATCAAAATATAAATATAAGAAACCAAGAAAAAGATATTATGTAAAAAATTATAAACATAAAAGACCATATAGAAAACAGAAATCTATAAAACAATGTACTTGTTATAATTGTGAAAAATTAGGACATTTAGCTAGAGATTGTAAATTACCAAAAGATCCAAAAACTAAACAAATATCAGAAATAAAAATAGAAAATACAGAATATATGCAGATAAATTATATAGATTATGAATTAGAAAGTGAAGATAGTATATATGAAATTTCGAAGGATGAAACAGATAATGAAATAGATAGTGAATTAGATGAATCAAATGACTGAAGAAGATATAAAAATGAACCAAATAACTAAAGAAGATATAAAAATAACAACAAAGGAAGAATATCTAAATGAAGAAGGAACAGATCAAAAAAATAATATTTGATAGTAATATATTTGACGAAATAAAAGGAAAAGAGTTAGACTTAAGTGTCGAAAAAATATTTAAAATACCAACAATAAAAAATATATTTAGTAGAAAAAAGGAAGAATACTACATAGTAAGTCAAAAGGAACATGTAATAGATTGTAGATATGCAAAAGGAAGAGCTAGCATACCACTAGTAACAAAAAGAATAATTAATAAAGAAATAAACGATATAAAAAGTAAAGACCCAATAAAATATGTATACCTTGGAGGAACAGAGATATTAACAAAAACATGTTTTAGAGAAGGAATCGATACACCAATAGAATTATATTTAGCAGATGATAGAATTATAAAACCTATAGAAAAAAGTATAATAACCGCTATAAAAGGAAATTTAATCTACCAAAAATTTAAATTTATAATAAGTGCGAATTATTCAGTAGAAATAACAGATAAAAATATAGATAAATCATTAGTCTTATATTGAAAAATATCAGGAATAGAACTGACCCTAGGAAGTAAAATATTTACAGCAAGATGTAAAAATCTATATGTACTAACAACAAAACATAAAATAATAGGAAAAAATAAAATTAATAAAATACAAATAAAAAGTTCTTTTGAACAATTCGTAAAAACTATTGATAATAATGACTGTAGTTACAAGAATATAGATATAGAAGAAGATTTAGAAATAATAAATCATAGGATACGTACATCAAAAAGAATAGCTCACGAAAAACCAAAATCATCAAGTTCATCGAAAAGAACAAGTTATGAAACAACTTGAACAGTTAATTTAAATCAATATTATATAACGGGAACAATAAATGAAAAAGAATATTTAATACTCTTAAACACAGGATAAGAAGAAAATTATATAACAAAATATCTAGTAAAAATAAAGAAATAAAATCTAATAGTAATATATGTCTAGATCTACCAAGGAGTCTAATAAACATTAAAGATACGGCAGAAAAAGAAATAATAATAAGAGTTAGAAAATTAAAAATAGAATTGAAATAAAGGAAGAAATGCAAAAAACAGATATAATATTAGGAATAAAATGGTTAGAACAAGTAAAACCATACAATATAGAACATACACAATTGTCTATAACATATTATAAAGAAAGATTATTCATAAAAAGAACTTTAACATGATATGAAAATATATGTACTTGTAAAAATAATAGTAGAAGGATATTATAATAGGTATTATACACCTATGATAGATACAGGAGCAGAAAGCAAACTTATGTAGATACAACTGTTTACCAGAAAGTAAATGAAATAAATTAAAAACACCAATAGTAGTCAAAGGATTTAATAATGAAGGAAGTTTAATTACATATAAAGCTAAAAATGTAAAAATACAGATATGGGATAAAATAATAACAATAGAAGAAAACTATAATTATGAACTAACATCAAAAGATATGCTTTTAGGAATGCCATTTTTAAATAAATTATACCCACATATAATAACTAAAACAGATTGGTGGTTTACAACACCATGTAAACAAAAAGTAAGAGCAAAAAGAGTTATTAATAAAATAAGAAAGAAAACTGATTGGATAGAAGGAAGTGAAAAAATTACACAAAAGTTAGAAAATATAAAAAATACCGAAGACACGACAGAACTAGTCATATTTTCGATAAACGAAAAGGAAATAACTATATTTTCAGTAAATAAGATAGAAATAATTCAGAACAAATTAGAAAGATTATATAGTGATGATCCACTAAAAGGAGGGGAAAAACATAAAACTACTATAAAAATTGAATTAATAGATAAAAATAACATAATAACTCAAAAACCATTAACATATAATTTTGACTAGTTTAAAAGAATTTAAAATGCATATAGATGAATTATTAGAGAAACAATATATACAAAAAAGTTATAGTAAGCATAATAGTCTAGCATTTATAGTAAATAAACATAGTGAACAAAAAAGAGGTAAAAGTAGAATGGTAATTGATTATAGAAATTTAAATGCAAAAACTATGACATATAATTATCCAATACCAAATAAGATATTAAAAATAAGACAAATACAAGGATATAACTATTTTAGTAAATTTGATTGTAAATCAGGATTTTACCACTTAAAGTTAGAAGAAGAATCTAAGGAATTAACTGCATTTACAGTACCACAAGGATTTTATGAATGGAACGTATTACCATTTGGATACAAAAATGCATCAGGTAGATAGCAACACTTTATGGATAGTTATTTTAAAAAACTGCCTAATTGTATAGTATACATAGATGGTATATTATTATATACAAAAACCAAAGATGAACATTTAAAATTATTAGAACAATTTATAGATATAATAGAAAAATTAGGAATAAGTTTAACTGAAAAAAAAAAGCCGAAATTATGAAAAATCAGATAGAATTTTTAGGAATAAAAATAGATAAAAGTGGAGTAAAAATGCAACAACATATAGTACAAAAAATAATAAATTTAAAAGAAGAATTAGATACAAAAAAAAAATTACAATCGTTCTTAGGATTAGTAAATCAAGTAAGAGAATATATACCAAAATTAGCAGAAAATCTAAAACCATTACAGAAAAAATTAAAAAAAAAAAAGATATCGAATATAATTACAACGACGAAGATAAAAAAACAAGTCCAGAAAATAAAAATACTTTGTAAAGAATTACCAAAATTACAATTCGCAGACGAAAATAAAATTTTTACATATATAGTAGAAGTGGATGCAAGTGAATATAGTTATGGAGGAGTACTTAAATATAAATATGAAAATGAAAAAAGAGAATATCATTGTAGATATTATTCAGGAACATTTATTGAAACGGAAATAAAATGGGAAATAAATAGGAAAGAATTATGATCATTATATAAATGTTTATTAGCATTTGAACCATATATTGTATATAACAAATTTATTGTGAGAACAGATAACACACAAGGACGATGGTGGCTAACGAGAAAAATACAAAACTCAGTTACGACGAAGGAAATTCAAAGACTAGTATCAAATATCCTGAATTTTACATTTACGATTGCAGTGATCAATAATAACAAAAATGTCATTACAGATTACTTATCAAGACAAAGCTACTCAAACTGATTTATCAATGAAAGAGCCTGATGCCAAAAATACCCAGACTGATTTATTACTACAAATGTTTGAGTAAATGAAGTTATTACAAGAATGAGTTATTACACTAACTACTGAAGTTACAAACGTAAAAGTATAGGTTGAGCACTATAAAAAATAAGATACTGTGCAGGAAGAGCACATTAAAAAACTAGACGTAGAAGGTGATGATGAGAAACACCTAAAAACTCAAATTGCTATGAAATTACAGTTACAACTGCAGGCGCAAGAGACATATCTAAAGGGAAAACTATTGAAATACCAAAGAAAAAGAATTACAACCTCAACCAGATGTTTTCAAAACCATATACACCAAATATACAAAGTTCAGAATCATTTTCACCTCCCCAAATACATACATATTCTGAATCACTTAACCAAGAAAAACAGACATACAACTATGTTACCCGTAAATACATTGAAAATATATACACCTTACAAACCATGTTAAATACCAAACCTATTCAAAGTAAGGAACTAGCCGCACAACAAAAAGGATATATTACCCAGAAATGCCAGAATTACAGTAAACTTGTTGCTTTTCTAGGCACAGGTTCGAATTTAATTAAACCATGTTACTATTATGGATTATTATCTATGGTTTACACAACTACTGGAGAAGATTTAGAAGGAATTCCATATATTCACAATGGATTTATGATCTACAAGAGAATTACTAACGGACAATTATTTTCTGTTCGATTTTATTTCGCCCCAGCCGAAATATTGTTTGATGAAATTAAACAGACTATTACAGTAATTAAGATAGGTATGACCAGAGATTGTATTGTTCCAGAAGAAATATGTGAACAAGACGAGATACCAAAGACACAGATACCAGGATTTTTCCACAACAAAAGAGTTATTGGACTTAGTAAAATATTATCAGAATTACTTAATAATTATTCAAATCAAAAACCCATTTGGATATATAGCTCGAGGAATCAAACATTGGTTTATTCAACTTGTAAAGAAGTTAAAGACCAAGACATGGAAGAACTTAGGAAATGGAGATTAACACTCCTCAGACCAGAAGAACAACCATTAACGAGATCTATTAAAAAGGGAATTATTTCTGAAGAAGCTATGGAACAATTTTGTGAAAAAGTTGGCCAAAGATACAATGATCACATATGCAGCAGGTGCAGTGGTAGACACAACTTTATTCCAGATGTGATACTACACTAACAAGAAGATAAAAAAGTAGCAGATACGACAAAAAGAAGATAGAGAAAAGAAGATAGAAACAGATCAATAATGGAGATAAAAGACAGAGATATTAATTATGAAAGAGACATGTAACAAAATAAGATAGACTTTTTTCTTTCTTTACGTAAATTGTTAATCAATTATATAGTTTTTTTGACTATTGTTAGTCTAGGTATTAATAGCTTTTGTCCTTATTTGCATTTTTAAGTCATTCTCTTCTTTTAAAGAAGAAGACCTTTTATAAAGTATAGTTAGGACAATAATTAGGTTAGGTAGAATACATGTAAGAAAATTAGGAAAACTTTTGTAAAGTTTCTCACTATAAATAAAAGGCATCGAAGGCAGAAAAAGACAAGCCTTCATGCGTTGAAGCAAAAACTCTCTCTTGTCCACAACAAATATTTTAATTATTTATTAAAAAACTGGTGTATTTCAATGGAAAAAGCTATGGATGAACAAAGCTTAGAATTATCAAACCTACCAGAACAGGTATATTTATTTATGATTATGAATAGCTAAATTCATAAATTCCTAACAATCATGATATGATAAAATAAGTTCATATTAGTTGCTTTATAGTAGAATTATTCGAAAAATAGCATGTTAAGAAGTTTTTTAGCAAAGTGGAAAAGGAGAAAAATCCCTAAGAACTATGCCATCCGAAAGGTGAAACCGGTGAGGCAAGAAAGCCGTGATAGGGGAGTAGCCAGAGTAGAGGCGCTATTTAAGGGAAAAGTATCTAGATTACCATGTTAATAGTGACCGAAGAATATGTTATTTAAGAATAATCTAGTATATAGTAATTTAAAGTGATCATATTTTGTTATGTGTATGATTGAAGGAAATATTTTGAAAAAACATCATATGAAAAATGAATACTTATTTATCTGACGAAATGGTAGATAAATTTAAAATACTTGTTTTATATGTTCTTAAGGATATAGAAATTACAGATATAAGAAAAATCATATTAGAAAAAATATTTGATAAATATTTTATGACTAGAATAAATTATATACCACACTTACCTAACTACTCTTCAAATGCTTATATACCAAACCTACATATCAACCATGATAAATTATGTATATTTAGAATTTTGAAAAATGGATATGAAAAATATACAATCTCTTAGTGAAAATATAGAAAAATTAATGAGATTAAAATAAAAAACTAAAAAATATTATAATAACGTATTTAACCAATTTTAAATGACAGATAATCCTAAAATATTAATCTTATATATACTTAGAAATATAGAAATTATAGATATTAAGAGAATAATATTAGAAAAAATATTAGACTATGAAATTGAAATTATAAATTGGATAGAACAACTATACTTAGATAATTACCCAGATGGATATTATTCAGACTAAAATGTTAGAATATATTAGAAAAATTAGAGAAAACCAAAGTGACATATATGAAGAAATTAATTATAGAAATCGACTCAAAGAAATAATGGAAAATCTAAAAGAAAAATTAATATGGATAAAATAAACCATAGAAAATTTAGAAAAAAGTACAGATAAAAGTTTATATAACATAAAAAACTCATTAAGAGAAGAAGAAAGAGAGATAATTAATAGCATTAATAACCTTAATTCAGATATGAATTATAGTGCAATTAGAATAGAATACTACACGGAAATTAGTAAACAAGCAATTACTTTAGAATAAAATGATAAACTATGAGTATTTAAAATATTGGAGACAAGATATGGAAGAAATAAGATTAGAAGAAATGCTTATGAAAGAGAATTTAATTGAATATTTTAGAACAAAAGATATAAAATATTTAGAATACCTAAAAAATAATATAGAAGAATTATAAAGACTAAGAGAAAAAACTAAAGAATACTATAACAAAGCATTTAATCAAATACCATTTAATCAACCCCCAAGATATGAACATAAATAAAATAAAAATATTCAGAGAAGTCAAGAAATATCCACGCACAAATAAAAATAGATCCATAAACCCAATAGAACTATTCAAGTTATCCGCACATCTATTAAAGTTATCCGCACCCCCTACCATTGGTATCACTTAGCTCAAGGACATTCAAAGAACAAGTTATGCCCCACGGATAAGAGTTAACACTACCACATTATGTCTTGATTTATGAGAAGTTCTACAACTCTTGCCTTAGAGGAACAACTTATCCCAAGGATTTTCAAAGAACAAGTTACGTACATTGGGTAAGAGTCAACACTACCATATTGTGTCTTTTACTTATGAAATGCTCTATAGCACATACATTGGGTTAGAATCAACACTACCATGTTGTGTTTTTTACTTATGAAATACTCCATAACTCTTTCCTGAGAGGCAAGACATAGCTTAGTGACCATAAAAAAACAAGTTATGCCCCATGGGCAAGAGTTGACACTACCACAGTGTTTGATACATGAGATGCTCTATAACTCTTCCCTTAGAGGTAAGACTTAGACCAAGGACTTTCAAGCAATAAGTTACTCCTCATGGACAAGAGTTAACATATTAAAATTTTATTTTAATTTATGAGATGTATAACTCTTACTTTACAGTCAAAACTTAGCCCAAAAACTTTCAAACAACAAGTTACTCCCTATAGGTAAGAGTTGACACTATCATATTATGTTTTAATTTATAAGATGTTCTATAACTCTTGCCTTAGAGGGAAGACTTAGCCCAAAAACGTTTAACAAGTTACACCCCATGGGTAGAATTGACGCTGCCACATGTGTCTTGATTTATGAGATATTTTATAAATCAAGTACTTTCAAATAACAAGTTATGCCCCATGGGTAAGAGTTGGCACTACCACACATTATGTCTTGATTTATGAGATGTCCTATATCACTTGTCTTTGAGGCACGATGTCACAACCCGATTTCTCATGTCATAATAGCACCTACTATAACCCACCAGAAGGTAAGCCAATTCTGTTATCCAAAACTATTTGTAACGAACTTCCAAAAGAATGAAAGAAGAATGCAAAATATTATAGTGAAATACATAAAATAGCCCCAAAGCTTGGTAGAATCAGTACAAGAGCTTCTAATACTATAAGACTACAACATGAAGTAATAAATGAATATAAGACTACAACATGAAGTAATAAATGAATATACAAATACAACCCATCTCAGAATACAGTATAGAGATTAGTCTATTACATAAGGGAGAAAATTACAATACTCCGAATGCCAGGAGCTCACCATATGTCTCTGAACCATAGCTAATCATTATGACGTACGTAACAAGAACTCATACTATGATTTGCAGGTTGCAGAAGTGTAGTATGAGTACCAGCATGAGGTACTCAGTAGGCAACTATCGATTGAGCTCCAAAGATAATGTAAATATAAATAGCATGTAAGAAGAAATGTAAACTACACACAAATATTCAGTAAACTATATAATAAAGCTAAGGATGTAATAAGGATAACTATTCTATTCATATCCAAGAAACTAACATAATAAGCTAATGGAACAATAAGGATAAGTTATCCTATTCCAACCATACTCTGAGACCCTAGCACTATACCATATATCACTGTTCAATATATGAATAATGAATGAAAAAAGGATATATATATATAGTAGTATACAAGGACAAAAAATGGATATATTACATGACTAAGTAAAAGAAGGCAGGGATATACGGTAATACCATAATTACTATAGATAGATACATATACTTAGCAAGGTTAACTCAAGGGTACAAGCTAAGTAATCACACTAGCATCTCCAAGCCTCCTAATCATAATACAAAATAGTGCCAATGTAATTTGGGTTTCAATCCTATGTCTAAACATGAGATAATTACCATAATGAAGCAATCGTAAAGAAAGAAATCAGAATATTAGGGTATAAAACTAGAATACCTAACCAATGGATAATCATGAGTAATAATATAATCGTAAGACAAAAGAATACGAATCATACCTCAAATCTCAATACCAATCCAATAATTAACCTGTCACAAACTAACAATTATAATATAAATTAACCGACTAGCCCAGACAAATAATACCTAACCGGGCCTTTCATAAACCCCCACCACAATAGGCCCAGAAGGTCCAAACAACACACAAAATACCACAAGCCATACTCAATACCTATACCTATGCAACTCCCCACAAGGCTGATAGATATAGGCTCATATTGGTGATAGGTAATGCACATGCATGAATGAATGCATGGAGAATCTATAATACCTTAACCACTATATCATCATCAATCGTTGAACTTGAATCGAGACTCATATCATCAATATCATCAATATCGAACTTGAATTAAAAGTCATATCATCAATATACTCTGCCTAGTGTAAGATATATATATATATATATATATATGTATATATATATGTATATTTTATGTATGCATGTACATATAAAATACACGGCTAGGACCATGGCTAAAAGTATATAAGTTCATAAATCCATTACCTGGGATAAACTTTACAACTAAGTTATCATAAAAGTGTAGAAAGGGTTAGAATCTCTCACGACCAAGGTAAATAGTAGTAGCAAGATTATGAATCAAAATCTATCTCGAACAAATTTTAAATCATCTTTTTTAATCTCAAAGGCTCTTAAGTTATTCATAAAGATGGTACAATTCTCGTTATGAAGAAATTATTTTAAAGATGAAAAGTGGAAATAAATTTCTTTTTAGGAAAAAGAGTAATAAAACCATATTTTAGTTGGAATCGTATCATTTACTGCTTTAGTGATCATGAATGTACCAAATCTATGCATTTCATAACAAGTATCCAAACAATGCGATCATAAGTATCAAAATATCTACAAACTATGTCCAAGTCGTTTACAGGGATAAAGCACTTCCCGAAATCCAACCAATATCATAATCACAACCTTGGGCCCAATAATATATATCTGACATAACCATAACATAATCACAGCCTTAGGCCAAATAATACATATCTGGTATAACCATAATATAATTACAGCCTTAGGCGCATTAATACATATCCGACATACCCATAAAAAATCATCCAGGAAAAAACCATCATAATCTACCAAGTAACGAAGTAACCTTATACTAAAAGTTCATTAGTCTCAACTATGTCTAAACACACTCACAAACGTATATAAGTCTACAAGGGTTAACACAAGTCTTGGCTTAAGGTGGGATGGAGGGGCCCACTTTTAATCCCCAGAATTCATATTTAGGCAATTTCTACCCCGGACTAGGGTAAGGTATCAAAATTCACTTATAGATGTCAAATAAGCCTTGATTAGCCCTAAGATAGCAATTCCACAGAAAATGAGCTACTATGTCAAATCCACCTAAATTACGATTCCAAGGTAGTCTAAATAGTTCAAATAAGATTAATCATACTAATCATGCTTCCAATACCTAAATTCCAACCCATATCTAGCATGATATCATAATTATACTACGAGTTAGCTCAATCTCTGAAGAATGTAATAGGATCATAGAAGTATAATAAGTTTTCACCTTAAAGGTCAATTGTAACGCCTCGAGAGTACACCCTGGGCGTCACATGGTGCTTACAGTCCTGAGGGACTACAAGCTAACCCATGAGCTGGTACCTTTTGTGAGCATTAAATGATAATATCATAATTGTGGAAAACATCTGATAATATCATAAGGTTTTATTACTAAATCAATACTGAAATATGAATCTATAGAAAAACTGACTGAATCTGATTAAATACTGATAAACTGACATGTCAACTGAAAATCCAAATACTGAATAACTGACTTTAATGTATGAAAAGCCTCTAAAATTGACTGACTGAATATGAGTTGATGTGATAGGGCCCTAACTAACTCTTCTAACTACTGAAATAGAGATATGAAGTAAAATAATCTATCCTCGATTGATGAGGACTTACCACTGCTACTATACTGCTGATAGCCTGAAGAGTAAAGTCTAAGCACGGTCCAAAAAATGAGCGTCAACACCTATGATATGATGTATCACTGCGCAAAAGAAAGGTATGTGATCAGTACTTTGAATGTACTGTTATGCTAAATAAGGTAGGCTGATATGCATGATTTTATGAACATAACTAATAATTAACTGAATATTCATGTAAAACATGGAGTAGTAAGTAGAGAACATGGAATCTGTAGATACTGAAAATATGGAGAATCAATAAATACTGAGTACGCATGACAGTCTGTAAATACTAAAGATACGTGAAAATCTATAGACACTGGGGATGCATAACCAAGCATATAACATGGACTGAGTAAAATCTAGAAACTAAAATATTTAAAAAAATAATGATATTTGTATGCTTTGGTCAAATAACTCTAAGACCGCATAACTGAACTGAGACTGTAACTGAGACTGTATCTGAGACTATGGGATGTATCATCTAACTGATATTTCCTAATTTGAGCTTATCGGGGTCTAACCTGTAACCCCAATTGAAAGAGTGTTAATACCATGCCACGGGTACTAACGCTGACTGTGTGGATCCACTAAACTAATATAATATCCAAAGGACTAAGGGTGTCAAGCCTGAATTGACGGGTGACTCCTGCGAGATAGTCATGTCTGAACTGACGGGTGACCACTGCGAGATAGTCAAGCCTAATCTGACGGGTGACTTCTCATATCCTATGCAGGCTACGTAGTTTTGGAGTATAGGGACTGCTACTAACAAATCTGCCTATCTGGTGGGGAATCTGCCATCCCTACACTCGCTCCGTGCTAAATTCTACTCCCAGCTGAAAGATACTAAAATACTAGACTGTTTTGAGTTTAACGACTGATATCTGACTATTCTGATAATGCTCATAGTATGTTCTGAAGACTATTCTACAATGTACTGAGACTAGACTAAGTAAGCAACTATGGATTTTGGGTATTCAATACCCCCAGGACTCAAAACATTAATATTAAAATAACACTAAAGCTTGGGGAACAAAACATGAAGGCTTTTATTAAATCAATCACTCTTGTAGGCATTTTATCAATCATTTGTAGTTCATGGTTTAAAACAATAATTGGAATGTCATAGAATTTATAGAAGTAGCATGAATTCTACATAATGTTATTAAATCATGGTCTAATTTAATAAATAATAATATTAAAACATGGAGGATTGAATAATAACAATAATTTCATGGTAACATGGTATAAAATCAATA
>NW_025859417.1:74330-96555 GCF_002878395.1 Capsicum annuum
ACTTACTCCAAAAGAGAAGTAGTGACTAGGAAAAGATAATGACAACTGTAATTTGGGGTTTAGCTGTCGATCCATGCTACTAGGTATTATCTACATAAGATGCAACAACAGCAACAATAACAATAATAACAAACCTAGTATATACCCATTTAGTGGGGTCTGGGGAGGGTAGAATATATGCAGTTCATACCACTACATAAGATGGTTGGATTTAATTTAATAACTAGAGACCCAAAAGATAATAGTTAACTGGGATAAAGTTAAATGTTAGTAAGCGACATCCTTAGAATTAAAAGGTATAGGGTAAAATCCTTTTGCTCATCCAAAAGACTGTAGAAGGTACATAACTTATCAATTCTACATATAAAGTGTCAGGTTGGTTCAACAAAGCACGATAAGACTAAAGAGTTGAGAATCCAGGGGGGACATAATCCTAGTGTTCACCAATACTGATTACAATCGAAGTTGATATTTTCTCCTTGTTCGATATTGTTATTCAAATCCCTCACTTAATTATATAGTTTTTCCCATTAATTTTAGCATCTGAGATCCACTAGTCCACGTATTCCCTTGGTATTTTACCCTAACCTTTGTTGGATTACTAATTTAACAATGACTGCAATAATCTTTGGAGTACAGGGTGCAACTTCTAGAGCTTATGGGCTACTTTATAAAAGAAGGCTAGGTATTTGGATTGTCTGTTGGGGTTTTTTTGAGCCTATGATAAGGAAACCAAGCTCAAAACTACTATGATGACATATATAGAGACTACATTAGGGACAAAAGTAATGACTGGAGATGGAGATTTTATTATAAGGAGAAGGGATATAGGTACATACCACGTGCAGATAAGATATGAAATGAAGAATGGAAGAGATACTAACCAAACTAGTGATGGGTCAAGGAAATTAGGAGAACATCCTTAAGGAGATTAAGGCTGATATTTTAGGGTTGACCTAAAGGTGGAGTCTCATGCCACTGCTATCAAGCAGTTGGAGTGCTAGTTTAGGTAAATATCCTCTATGATCAAATAGAAATAGCATGTTACTCTTTTGAGTGAAAAAGTTAGAGTCCACCATCTATAATTCATTATCTAGATATCACCACTATTTGTGGTGCCCCTACTGATGATCCCTTTATACTTACTATTGAGAAGTTGAATATTATTAGCACTGAGAGCAATGAAATACTTGAGGTAGATTTTGAGAAGTCAAAATAGGGTGATAATGATTTTGAGTATTATAGTGGTGAGGATTGGGTCATTGAGACCAATGATCATGTGCACCGTTATAGTGCAACTCCTTTATTACCATTACTAAAAAGAAGGAGGACCCCGAATCAGTCACTATTTGATTTTCTATTAGGCAATTTAATGTCAAGCAAGCTTTCTATGACTTGGTATCAGAAGTATCAATAGTTGTACACAAGATATTGAGGATGAGGGAACTTAAATCTAAATCCATAAAGCTTTTGATAGATAACTCATCTATAAAGAACTGGTAGGTGTTTTGTATGTCGTAGCAGTAAAGATGGCATCCTTTATGTTCCCTATTGATTTCATAGTTCTTGATTGTGAGGTGAATTTCCAAGCCCCCATTATAATGGGTATACCCTTATTATCCATTGGTAGGGTATTGATTGATATGGACTTGGGGAGATCACTTTCAAACTAAATAATGAGCAATTAGTATTTTATTTATCTATGATAGTGCATTATCCAGATGGTATGCGAGTGGTGTCTATTATAAACACTATTGATTAGGATGTTACTGTAGAGGCCAGTTTACCAAATGCACCAAGTGTTGATAAGAGTTGTGTAATAGACTGGTTTGTAAAGATTGAGATATTATATCTAGGATATATGAGGGAGGAGGTGGATATATTTAAGCAAAGGTGTGCTCTCTCACTGAGAACCATATATTAGTTATCCCAATAGTCGTATTCCTAATTATTTATCCATCACCTTTGTGTGGTCCCAAACACTTTTATTTATTCACAAAGGATAATAGAAAGGTCCCCAGATTTGGGACTAAATAAGACTGAGAGGGGGACCTGTAAAATCAAGACAAGCAATATGAGCAAGCTTTAAAAAAGGCTACCCATGATTTAATCGAGACTGCATTTATTGATAGGAAGAGGATTGGTGACCTAGTTGTGGGTACATCATCTCGTAGTGCACAGCCACCACCATGGCCTTTGCCTGTGGATATACCCCCATCTAGGGAAGATCATGACATAGATGCTTAGTGCCTCCCAGGTATGTTCTAACTTTCCTCTATTTTATTTTGTTTTAGCACATTGAGGACAATGCATAGTTTTTAGTTAGGGGTGGGCATACCATGGAGCCACAAGAGTTTGTTGTCGTGTTTCTTTTCCTGTCGGCTACGGTATGATTGTAGAATCGACATGTCTAGGATAATTTTATGTCATACTGTGTTTTACTTAATATTATGTGGTTTTTGTGTAATTAAGAGATTTTTAAGTATTTAGGACAGTAGTCATGTTTTTATCAATTTTTGATACCCCTTCAAAATTTTTTATGTAAGAACTGTGTGAATGTATATATGTGTGAACATTGTGGATCTTGTTATGGCATTAGGATTGTGTGTGAGATACTACCTAGTTCCCTTTGTTTGTTGAATTCAAAAATTGCTTGGTTAGTCTTGCCTAGGTTGTAGGATAGTCGGTTAGTAAAGGATCATAGACCATTTTTTATTTCAGTCTACTTTTAGCCTAAATAAACATCCATGTGTGAATTATATCCCTTGATCCTATTTTTAGCCTTGTAGTCTATTTTTTGTGTTTTGCTTATTCACCTTCTTATTTATGATATAATGAATTTATTTTGGCCTTGGTCCTCCTTGGACATTAGGCACCTCAACTCAGACAAAATGCCTAAGTTGAGGGTGGCTATCATAGGGGTGTATAGTGTAAAATGGATATGAAGAAAGGTAAAATAAGAGAAAAGATAATAGGAATGGGTGTGGTAGAAAAATAAAATAAAAATTGTGAAAAAATAAAGATAAAAGACCATACCCAACCTGAATGTGCAATAAAGAATAAAAAGGGATATATAAGGGTGGAATAAAAAGAAAATTGGCTAATAAGTGAGACCTCAAAGTTACTATAATGACTAGGAGGCTTTGTCACTCGATATGTCTATATGTACTATACAAGACCCCAAACCTGCATTACAAGGTGAGAAAAGTCCTATAGTGATCCTAACCTGACTGTCTAAATACTAAGGTAAAGAAAATAAGGGCAAGCCTATGGTATTTGATGAACATTGACTAGAAATTCTCTGTTGGGTGTGAGTATCTATGACTATCCCTGCATTAACATAAATTATGTCAAATAAGTGAGTGGGACATCCTTGTTCTGAGGGCACTTGAGTCATATTGCCAGCTATCTACTTGTTTCGAGTAGTGTAACTTATATATATGAGGGGTTTTCTGTTGCTAATGTAATTGCGATACCTTGATCCCTTTGTGACATATTGTTGTTCTTCATGTTCTTACACAGTTATTTTTGGAAAATAATATTGGTGGGGGTGTTGTGTTCTAAGCTTTAAGTGTTGACTGACTGCCTTGAATAGCTTAGATTCTCCTAGTTAAGAGCCATTTTTGTTTTGTTGTATTTTGTTGTCTAAGGACATGCAAAAATACTAAGTTGAGGGTGTTGATGTGATTTAGAAATATAGCACTTTTGATGCTTAAAACGAGGAAAATATGTAAGTTTTTGAGGTTATTTTTGTAGGTATGATGCGTTCTGGGTATGTTTTGCAGGAAACTATGTTTTAGATGCTAAGTTTGTGAAAAAGATGAACAAAGGTATTTTTAGCTACTTTTGGAGCAATTATGGATGTCCTGGACACTTTCTGGATTATTCGTGTTCAAAGAAGGTTCGATAATTGAAGAGGAGTTGAAAAGATGACATCCGGCACTTAATAAGTCAACCTACAGACCGCATGTAAGACCTACGGACCGCAAGTAGGCAAAGCAAGTGCCAGAAGTCTAAAATCCTGAGAGCTGACTTGTGGGATTTTTTTCATTCGGTACCCGCGCACTATACTTACTCTAATCCTATTGACCGTAGGTACTACCTATGGCCAGGGTCAAGGTGCAGGGACAGACCATATGTGGCCACCGACTCTATTTCTCCTATTTCATTTGGGCTTTAGTTTTCGGGTTTCCTCATGTACTATAAATACCCTTTATGTGTATTTTAGTAGGGGTAACATAATTTTGATACTCATTAAGCATATTTTGATTCCAAGATCCAATTTTGATCTTGGGTTTCTGTTGTATTGACTTTGGTTCATTAATTTCAATTACGATTGTGGGTTTTTCTTCTTCTTATTATTATGATTTCATATATACTTTCAATCATGAATGTTGTTGATTACTTCATAAGCATGAGTAGATAAAAACCCATAGTTAGGGTTGTGGAAACCCTAGTGAATTGATGAAGTAGGGGAAGTGCGATTATTGAATTGAACCAATAATCCAAAAGAGGAGTAGTGACTAGGAAAAGATAATGACAATAATAATTTGGAGTTTAGTTGTCGATCCACACTACTAGGTATTATCTACGTAAGATGGTTAGATTTAATCTAATAACTAAAAACTCAAAAGATAATACTTAATTGGATCAAGATAAGGGTTAGTAAGGTGACATCCTGAGTCTCAAAAGGTAAAGGGTGAAATCCTTCTGCTCATCCAAAAGATTGTAAAAGGTATATAATTTATCGACTCTGCATACAAGGTATAGGGTTGGTTCAACAAAGAATGATAAGCCTATAAAGTCAAGAAGCCAGGGGGAACACAATCCTAGTGTTCATAAATATTGATTATATTTGAAGTTGATATTTTATCCTTGTTTGATATTGCTATTTAAACCCCCCCATTTACTTTTCCAATTTTAGCCCGTTGATTTTAGCATTTGAGATCCATAAGTCCATGTATTCAATTAGGATTAGTATATTTGACATCGACCGCAATCATCTTCAGAGTGGAGGAATAGCTTGGGCGTTATCAGCCCCAACCATAGCCAAAATGTGTCTAAAAGAAAACCAAAGAAATAATTTATGATGTAAATTAAACTAAAATAAAAAGTGACAGGCCTTCCGAAAGAGTAAGTCGCACCACTTCAAGCAAGCTCACAAATGATCCAAGAATTACATATCACTGCACAGAAAAGCAGAAGTGTCTTCGGTTCCTGCATCGCATGGGGATAATACATCTGAAGATAATTAGCGAAGTGAGCACTAGCATATAACTCAAGATAGGGATAAAATAATATCAACTCAAAAGTAATTCCAAACTCTATGTACATGTTTACAAACTTGCATGCATACGTGTATATATATATATATATATATATATTTATATATAAGATTCTAGGATAAGAAATAAGGTTTAGTAGGAGATTTAAAACATTAGCCTGGGATGTGCAGTTTAATCATCACAAAAAACCCATGGGCCATATAGGTCTAGCCCCTCATATTGAATAAGCCTCAGTGCGTGTTACCCACATGAATTGGAGATATCATAGAGGTTGGGGAATCCATGATCCTTCACCATATATGATATAAATACATGTATAGTGTGACACAAGCACTCGATCATCAATACCAACCCTCATATTGGTAAATGTGTGTTTCTAGTATCCATCCCTCAGAACCTCCACTTTCATGGATTAGAGACACAACCCTCTTTAAGCCTCATTAAAATATATACACATTACCATTTATTGAAACATGATTATCTATTAAGGGACACACTGCTAGTATCGTTATACAGACTAGACATGCAAGATAATAACTTTATGCCATTTCAATTATTATAGCTAGAGGGAATCCATGACCCTATAAGCTCTAATTATTCAATCACATTTACAATCCCCTAGGTTCAATTATTTATTATCTTGGGGGAATCCATAACCCCGGAGGTTTAATTCAAAACCATTATGTTTCAATAGCCTTTTATATCTTACAATGGTTCCAAAAGTAATTCAATATGCATACCTTCATTTTCAAAATCCACAAACTTAGGTTGAGGTTATACCAATTACAATATTCAAAACCATTAATTTTGGAGAACCCATGAACCCCATTCCAATTAACCACACCCATGCACCTTAAATGGTTCAAATCATCAATTCTAACTATGAATTATTTATTAAAGTCATGAAAAAAAATAATTCATTCCCTAAATCTCAAAAGCCCTCAACCCACATTCATAAAGTATTAAATCATATGAAATACAATTGTAAACACATTCTTATAATGAAATAAACTTTGGGTAAGAGTAATATGCCTTAGATGATCAAGAATTATGGAGAAAAGTCAATAGTTGAAGCTTGAATGGCCGATCTTCACAAACCCTAGCTTGTTTTTGCTTTGGGAATTTGAGAGAGTAAATAGTATGTTTGAATTGTTAAAAGTAGGAATAGCCTCTTTTTGTTATTTTATGGATATGGGGTCTAAGTGGAGGAAAGAAGAAAATATCCAAAGAATTCTTAATTAAAAGCTAAAAATTGGTCGCCCTCGACGACAAGTCACCCAACGACTAGTGAGGAGACATTACAACAGGTCACCATTAGTCACAATCTATACAATAGCATAAAGCACCCATACTTGTATGACTATGAGTCGTACCCTACGACTCGTGCTCACACCTTATGACTCAATAGGTTTAATCATAGGCATATAAAAAACAAGGGACCATTACACTGTTTTATTATAGAAGGGGCCTTACAACTCATAAAGAGTCCATAAGACTCATTACATCCCAGTCGTACTCACATTAGAGACTTTGAGTAACATACTATTCACCCTACGATTTGGGGTCCAATGACCCGTAACGACACCTTATGACTCATAAGATGAGTCATATGTTTGGTATTAAGCTTAAAATCAAGGATTTTTCCAAGGGACAAAAATCTAGGGTATTACAGGTACGAAAATCCCCTCCACTCACCCATGGTAGATTAATATTAGATAGATTATATATTTATTCCATAGTAAAAATCTTTTAACTTCTGCATACTTAGCATAAACCATAAAAATCATCATGTGTTTTGGGTCCTCTGAAATAAATATCTTAATGTACATTTGCTTATCAAAATCACTTATAGTTTCCATATCAACATCATCCCTCAAGAAGAACCAAATCTTTTCAAAAACATTGGCTTTAGCACTATGCATATTCAACTTTCAGAAAATCTTTAAATCTTCCTGGATGTTGAAAAGGCTCCATAAGAGCTATTAAGAAGAATTTATGATGCCTATCAAGCATTTTGAGTCTATTAAAGCACGTACATTATTCCCGGACCTTATGTTCCAAAAAAATGGTTTTCATCATTATTTACTCAATTATTTGTCACCACACTTCTCCTTGGTATTATCCTTTTTGGTAATTCATCAATGTTTTGTTTTCCCCTTTTTGGTGCTTATTTTCTCTGCATTTAGGAAAATAGCTACTTGCCTACTTACGAAATCCATTTCTTTATCAATTTCACTTTCTCTTTCTGTAGAAACCTTAATTTCTGAATCACTTGTTATTGCAGGGATATTTCTTTTTTGATATGTGACTAATTCATACAGAACTTTTTTGGGGCTCTTCTTCACTGAAGTTGGTTCAATTTCTAAAAGATTCTCTTGTCCTGAGTCTAATAAGGTATGATCTACATCAGCCTTATCTTTCTCACTTGGTGATTCTTCTAATTGACCTGCATCAGTGAATATTCCTTCTTTTTATAATCTAACTAAAATTGCTAGTGGGACTACATTTGTAGTACTGTAAAAAATCAATTATATGCTTTGTTCGCCAATTACTGGAATTTCTTCCTAAGAGCAATCAGGTTCCTTTTAAACTCTGTCACCCTATTTTGTACTACTTTTCTTTATTCTGTAAACTAATGTCTTTATTGTTGCTTTGCTTATTTGGTGAGTTAGTTTACAAATTTTATTTAGGAGTTTCCACCTTGTTCTTTACTGGTTCAAGTATTCTACACTCATTCATTTGTGGTCATTTCAAGATTTTTTTCTCCAGCTTTTTCTTTGCCCATTACCCCTTCTTCTTTTGATTCATCATTCAATATGGTTGGCCATTATGCCCTCTCTAAACTCTGAAGCTTAAGCATTGTTATCACTCAATACATATTTTGAATCTTTGTTTTTGACAATCTTCTACTGGTTGGGTGCCACCTTCTATTTCCTATCTCATTCTCCACCAATTTTCATTATGTCCTTGTTTTTCTTCTTACTGAATACCTTGGTAATGTTCATTTTTCTTGTATTTTACCCTTTTTTTATTGAAATTTCCTACCTGAGCTCTGGGTGAAGGACTCTACACTCCTCTTCTTTATGTCCATGTAGTTGCACTTGTTACAATAGATAGGAATCATATCATATTTAACATTCACCTTTATGCTCCTTACTTTTATGTCTGCTTTATTCTCAATTTCGAACATCACATATTGATCTCTTTCAGCTAAAAGATCTAATTAAGCTTTCACCCTAGCACAGCTTGGGCGTGTTGTAATGATAGCTCCTACTTCTAAATGTAGGGGCCTACCAATAGCAGAAGCTAGTGAGAATAAAGACTCTTTGACAAGAAATATTGGCAAAAGATCAGGAAAAGATATCTAGGCTATTACGTAAGTGGTTTTTTCATCTGGCTTGAAATTGGAATCATATATTAATGATCTCACTTGATATGAATTCCCATATTTTGCATTAATGTAATAAGAACTCTTAGATATTATGTTTATGAAGTGCTAAATTAATTTCAATCTAATTAAAACATGCCTATTAAGCAAAAATCCAACATTGTGATCACTGGAAAGAGAATTAGGGTTTTGGAGAGTGAGTGGTGTGTATGAAATTAACCTAAAATCTATATAAATGACAAAAAGAAAAAGTCTATTTAAAAAATAGATTAATGTCCTTCTTTTATTGTCCGTTTATTCTTCCCTCCACCCACCCACTCTTCCTCATTGTTGCTATGCAATCTAACAAGCTCTTATAATCAGATTTTTGAAGTATTAAAGTCAAGCTATTCTCATATTGGATATTATAGAGACTAAAAGCCGTAAATGTAATGAATTTTTGTTATTTGATAATCATAGAAAAAAGATTGAACTCGTGTTACAACAAATAAAAGTTGTTCTATGAAAAATAAATTGAGAAAATTATACGAAAGGGCTAATAATGAAATTAAATGGATTTCTTCTCAAATGTGAAATGAATTTTCTTAAAGATGAAAATGATGCAAGATATTATCCAATAAAGATGCATGTTAAGCAAAAACTATTGAGTGGGAATGAACTGGATTTAGACTTTTTGGTAATATTTACTTAGCAAGTAGTACAACAAGAACCACCATTGGAAAGCTCAACCCATTATTAATGAAAAATTTATTGTTTAGCATCTTTCGAGCTACCAGCCTTCCCACTGGAGTTATTGTATCAATGTTGAGGAATGAGAGAACAACAACAAAAAAAGGAAATGAGTGGTTTGACTTTAAATTCTTAGGTGAAGAGATAATATAAACTCTCTTATAAATATGTTTTTGGTGTGTTTACAGATCTACTTCTTTAGAGGTAGAGGTATGGACTGCGTACATCTTACCCTCCCCAAACCTCACTATGTGGGAATACATTGGGTTTGTTGTTATTGTTGTAGTGTGTTTACAGATATTTTTGAGAAGAGAAAAATTGGTATATTGCTCACATACTACCTTTATATAGTATGTTAGCAACACTCTATGTTGTACCAAAGTGCTCTATGTAGTTGCATATGCATTCATATATATTATAAATTCTAGTAAATAAATAAAATATGTTACAAATATATTACCATATATAGTGAATGTCTACTTTACCATAATGGAAAAGTTAGAAACCCTAAGATTAGTTTTGTCCTATATATAAAGGGTATTTCCTTCATTGTAATTCACCCCTCAAGAATTTCTTATGAGAAATAAAGATGTTTCTTCTCTTCTCTCTTTATTCTTCTTGTACTTATTTTATATTTTAGAAGATGTGATCAGCACGACTCTCAATCATAAGCAAATTCGTGGAGTTTAAGGTAAGCACTAATCCTTTAAGTAATGATAGATTACAAGGAATACAACACCAGCTTATACGACTGCATCTTGGTTTACTTCTATTAAGTTTTCATGTTTTTTTACCCTTGACAGTTATATCCTTAATATTATGTTAATACATGTCCAAGAATTAGATGCTCCATTATAATTATGAATTGCATAAGGATTTCTGATTGTCAACCACTGCATATAGTTAAAATTATTAACAATGGATCTGTATTACTGAATCTCATGGTAAGGAATTATCTGTGTTATCTAAAAATGATCACTAACAATACTGTTGTGCACATCAACCTCCTTTATATGATATGCGTTGGTACTAAAGTTGACAGAAGTAGAGTACCAACAGTCTATAATAGGAAGGTAAGTACACAATTAATAGTTTAAATTATTTAATTCATGCTTTCACATGATAAAAATTGATCCACAAGGAATATATATTTGGTTTATCATGCATTGATTAAGGGTAAGGCAGTGGATTCAAATCTCATCGCACTAAAAGGGTAAGACATTGGGTTAGAGTCCTAGTGCTCCACAATAATAAGATATTGGGTTTAAGTCCCATCAATTTATAGCCTAAGACGCCTTTATAGGGGTAATACGTTGAGTTTGAATCTCAATGCACCTTATTGATGATATTATGATGGCTATTACTTGAGTGGTTTTTTCATCTGGCTTGAAATTGGAATCATATATTAATGATTACATTTGTGAATTCCCATCTTTTGCATTAGTGTAATAAGAACTCTTAGACATTATGTTTATGAAGTGCTCAATTAATTTCAATCTAATTAAAACATGCTTATTAAGCAAAAATCCAATGTTGCAATCACCCTTAACACCACACTATAAAGGTATTTGTTTCCTTAATTCTGACAACTCAGGCCAGCCACAAGAAACCTTACTCACAATAGCATATTGCAGGTTTTCTTCGATGTACTGTCAATTCACTTCTTGTTCAATCCATTTAACCACAGTAACACCATTTTTGAAATCTACTTTTTTAATATGAATTGGGAGTACATCATACTTAATATCTTGAACCATCTCCTTAGGAGTGGGATTGGTTATAGTGAAATATTCTTAGCAAGTGCTCCTATTTTGTGTCCCTAAAGGAAAAAGTCTATGCATGTGTGGAGCATAGTAGACCAGGCCAATCGGTTTTAATGAAATAATCTTAGAAAAGGGTAAGGAGAAAATAAACATAATAAGAAGACAATGTGATCTTGAAGATCCTACGAAAAAACACTTCATGAAACCTTATAAAAGGTTCAGGTACCTGAAAATAATAAAGTGATAAGATCTTAAAATATTATGTCATATTTGAACTGATTCAAAATGTTATATCATCATTATCTTTAATACAATATTGGCACAATATTGTGGAAGATCACGAGGATCTGAATTATATGTTTATTTATGATGTAGAAATATTTATCAAGTAACGTGAAAGGATGCATCTTGGTAAGCATAAAATTTATTTGAATTGCAGTCCAGATACTTGAAGATGTCACTCATAAAATGTTGAATATTGTCACTTGTCAAAATTTATATGAAAACTTTTAAGGATTCAAAATATTTGAAGCATATAAAAGTTTCTAGGAAACTTATTTATAATCCTTATATTACATAAGTTTATAACTTGAAAATCATTGAAACACTTGGAAAGTTTTTAAAAGCAATAAATCATTTGATGAAATGAGAAACATACCGAATTGGATTGGTCCTGAACTATCATATCTTAGTGCAATTGATGCACTAATGTATCTTTCAAATACTACAAGACTTGATATAACCTTTTCAGTTAATTTGTTAGCAAGTTATAGTTCTGCTCCTACTAGGAGACATTGAAATGGGATCAAACACATATTATGATACCTACAAGGGTTTATCGATATGGACCTATTTTATTCTAAAGATTGTAGTCCTGATCTTGTTGGTTATGTTTATGTTAGGTACTTATCTGACCCGTATAAAGCTCGATCTTTAATAATCTATGTGTTCATATTTGGGGGTACTGCCGTATCTTAGAGACATACAAAGCAGTCTAGCATAGCCACTTCATTGAACCATGCTGAGATAATATCTATTCATGAAGCAAGGCAAGAGTGTGTGTGGTTGAGGTCTGTGGTACATCTCATTCGCAAAAAATATAGTTTGAAATATGACAAACTATCCATAATTTTATGAGGATAATGCAGTATGCACAACACAACTTAAGGGAGGACTGAAGGAGATAGGACGAAACACATTTCACCAAAGTTTTTCTATACATGCAAGCTACAAAAAATAGTGAGATTAACATGCAATAGGTTCATTCAAGTGACAATATGGATGATTCATTCACCAAGTCTTCTACATATGCAACTTTCAAGAAGATGGTGCACAAGATCGGGATGCAAAGGTTCAAGGATGTTCTCATTAAGGGGAGTTAATATGCACTTTACTCTTTTTTACTTACAAGATGTAGTCCCATTGGGTTTTTCTTGTAAGGTTTTTAATGAGACAACCTATATCTGCATTGTTAGTGATGTGTACTCTTTTTTCTTCACTAGATTTTTTTTTCACTTTGTTTTTTCTAGTAAGGTTTTAGCGAGACACATTATCTATCTATTATAAATTCAAGGGGGAGTGTTGTAAATATATTACCATATATAGTGAATGTCTACTTTACCATATATTGTGAATGTCTACATTACTATATTTAGTGAATGTTTATTTATGAAAAAGTTAGAAACCCCAAGGTTAGTTTTCTCCTATAAATAAAGGGGTTTTCCTTCATTGTAATTCACTCCTCAAGAATTCCTCATGAGAAATAAAGAAGTCTTCTCTCTTCTCTCTTTATTCTTCTTGTACTTACTTTATATTTCATAACAAAATAATATTAGTACAAAATTTTTATACGTTGAAACTTTGACTATATTTTGTCTTGATTAAAATATCTTTTTGACGTAATTGAATATTTCTACATGTTTAAGGTATTAATACAGTGTAATTGAAATATTTTTAAAAATTCAATGTCACAATTCTCTACTACATGAGTATATGTAAGTCTAAATTAAATAAATTATAATTATCGATTTATCATATCGAAAAGTAACATAAGCAAACATTAAAATATCAAATTACTTTAATCTGGTAATAATGTAATATTTTTAAGAATCTAAACCAAAGTTTTCAAATCAAATTTTTTGATACTGTACCATACCATTCTCCATTAAATTTTCATCTGTGCTTTCTCCAAACTTTAGTTAACTGATTTGTTGTTGTTGCCACTATAGATTGCTTGGGGATACGGGGTTGATGGTATGGAGCTTTAGGCTTTTACATGATTTTAAAACATAATTTTAAAGGGTAACTTACATAAATTTCAAATTTTTAATGGGTTATAACACTTTTTGCAATAACTTTTTAAAATTACAAGGTATCTTAGATTTTGATTTTGTGATAATATCTTTAACCTTGAAACATATGAATTGTGGTACATTTGTAATTGAGTGGTTAGTTAAATAAGGAAGTAACTAATTTTCAATTATTACGGGGAGTAAATCAAGCGCAAATTATGGTGTACCATATCCATTTAAAATGAATCTCTAAAATATCCAAAATCAGTCAACTTTTAATTTTTTTCCTTCTCCCATAATTTAAGAACTTTTGTCATAATTGAGAGTGTTCACAAACTTATTTTAAATTTTTATGTGATGAACTAGCTTATCTGGTTCCAGATGTATCATAATGATACATCTGGTAGAAATACTCAATACCAGTTCAAAATTTAATCTCACACAAAATAAATAGTTTACATCTATCAAATATATGTTAAATTTATCAAACATTTATAAATGAATAAGAAATATGATTCACTATCAGAAAGTATTTTTCATATGTATCAGCAGTATTCTAACAAGAAATGTATCACTCATATCTACCACTAATATACTGACAACAAATATATTTCTCATATGTATCACCATTTATAGTATGAAAATGTATTGAGAAATTAATAATATTATCTATGTATCAAGCGTATTAACCAAAAATATATGCATCAACGCTGATTTTGATTTTTAATGCAGACCATACAAGTGGTCATCATCATTTATATGGTTCCGCAAGAAACTATGAGATTTTTTAGCTTCTATAGTATGAAGATTCTTCAAAAGAATATGAATTCTTATCAACATGAAGCACACAATAAATGTAATACCCTCGTACGTTGTTAAGCTAGAAATCAGACCTTCATTCCTACGAGTGTAAACTTTAGTCCCATAATTCATACTTGAATCCATCTTTCATGATCATTAACCTAGTGTGAAGAAAGATTATGAGGTGGGAAAGTTGTTTATAAGTGTCACTTAGAGTAAAGGGTGCTAAGAGCCTTAGATTCGGTCAATTTATGGTGTTTGATTTCACAAAAGTCATTTTTGAATGATTATAACTTTATGTATATGTGTAATTTGGCAGATTAAGACCCACCAAATTACATATAATCGAATTAGCTCTCCAACTATACCTATTTTGCCTTAATCCGATACTCGAGTAAAAAGTTATATCATTTTTTGTGTGAGGAAGTAAGAGGTCACGATAGCCTCACATCGCAAACTAATTGACCCAATTTGGGGTAGCGTCATAAGGCTACATGTCCCAACTAGCGATCACGATGCGGGGGATATTCCCCTATATTTTTAGCTCCTTAAGGGTCAAAGGTGACTTTGGTCCTTTCCCCTCAACCCCAAATATCCAAAGCATGAATTATAACACCCAAAGGGAATTATTAGCCCATCTTACTCAAATAAAATCACGTCAAAACCCTCCCCCTTTCCCAATAATAATATTTCAAGCTTTTCCTCTCAAGAACACAAGAATTTCTTGAAGAACTCATCAATTAAGGTATGTGAGGTTATGAACAAGGATACTTCTTTCATTCTTGTGCCCAAAACTTGATTTTTAGTTAAGATATTATAAAATACAATTAGTGTTCATACCCAATTATCATTACTTGAAGATTATAATGTTACAAGTGATTTAGATATTGAATTTCATGTCTAATTTCACATCTTTATTCGTGTGATGTGATTTTACATATTTTCAATTGTGTTTTAAGCATGATATTGTGATTCTTGATTTCATTACCTTGATATTGTTGAAGTATTTCAAGGAGTATATTGAGCATGGCATTTTTTTATGAATTTGCATAAGTTTAAGGCATGGGTTTTAAGCCCTATGTCTAAGTATTGAATTTCAAGAAGATTATAATTTTAAGCATTTTTTATAAGTTGTTTGCCAAGATTTAAGAAAGAAATTGATCTTTTGATCATAAGCTAAGATAAGTAATTCACATTGTTCATATAGTTAGAGATTTAAAGAAAGAGAAGCATAATTGGTTTTCATTATAAACCCTTATACTATTTTAAGGTGGTATTTCTAAAGTTCTGAGCAAAAGAATGGGAGTATTATTTAACACCAAGTTGAGTATGTTTCCAAGGTCTCATGCCCTAGAATTACGTGTCACTATAGGATAAATATTAAGTGCCCATAGTGGGCTAAGTTAGTGATCCCTTAATATAAGGTTATAATTATTGACAAGAGTATGACATCTCTCCCTAACATGAGGTTTATCTCTCCCTAACATGAGGTTTTCACCCTTAGGAGGATAAGATGTTAGATATCATAATAGCTCACATGGTGTATGTCGGTTGGAAAAACCTCCCAGAGTCCCAATGTCCAAAATTAGAATAACAGAATAGCTTTTAGAAACTAAGTGTAGAGACTAATAATTTTATCCATCTATTGTTATACATAAAGACATTAGCCATGTGATTCCATCTTTCGATTTACATATAATAAAGGTAAGTACTTATACACTTAACTTGCGTGATTTGAAAACAGAATAAGAGTACATCTTTATAGAACTAAGTTTGGTGGCTCACAAGAATTAGTTTTATGCTTTACTACTTCTAACTCATGATTTGACAGTTTTATTATTCAAGCTAAGGTGGGTCACTTACACTTAGCACGATGGTTTGAAAGTTTGTTTGAATATTGCATTAATGTTTTACTTATGAATTCACCCCCACATGCTTAGTACATTCCAAAAGTACTAATCCACATATACATCTATGTGCTACATTGTTTAATATTATAGGTTTAGGTGCTCAGTTCCAGCAACATAATTGACTGTGAGCATCTCCATCTATATCCCGACAGTTGGTGAGTCCTCATAGTTTAAGGACTCAGATATTCAGATTTTTAGCTTTATGCAATATTTGATCAGTTGTTTCTTAGTTTAGTTCGAGTCAGCTGGGGTCTGTCCCAGTAACTCTCTAGTTAGTAGAAGTAGAGGCTTGTCCGACTGTTAGTTACAATCCAGATATTCTAGTGTTGGTTGTTTATACTTTTAAATTAAGTATTATCAGATAATATGTTCAGTTAAATCCAGTTCAGTTCAAACAGTATTCAGTATTTTAGTATTTTTGTATGCACAAATCTCTTTATTATGAGTTTCAAATTTAGTAGAAGGCTGACAAGGTTAGCTTAAGACTACTCGTAGTCTTGGGCACCATATGACATTTGGGGTGCTTTTCCAGAATGTTAAAAACTTGGTATCAGATCCTAAGGTTTAAAGAGTCCTAGGGAGTTAGACAAGTTGTGTTACATAGAGTCTTGATCATGGATATGAAGTGCGACACATTTATGAGAAAGAGGCTAAGGGACGTTTTAGGAAATAATTTTCTTATTTAATGATCTATCGTGCTTACAGTGCCTCTATCTGCTTTTAACTCATGCTCTTATGTGATAGTTGAATAAGCCTTCTCACCAATCTAATACACGCAGAAATCATAACCAGCCATCCCAGCTTGCTAACCCTCTGAACGAGAATGTATCCCATGCTGAATTTTGAGCTGCCTTCCAGGCATTTGCCCAAGCTGTGACTGTCAGTGTTTAGGGAAACCATTAGTCTATAGTCCTACTTTAGCAAAATGGTTATTTAGCTTCAGTTAGAATTTATGACTTTATGAGAATGAATCCACCGGAGTTCTTTGGGTCAAAAACAGGTGAGGACCCACAACTATACTTAGATGAGATGAGAAAAATCACCCAAATTATGTATGTTATTGAGGAGAAGAGTGTAGAGTTAGCATCCTATAGGCTGAAGGATATGGCGTATGATTTGGTGGTTATATGGAAGAATGGTAGAAGTGAGAATGTAGCTCATTTGAGTTGGCAGGTGTTTCAGGATGTGTTTCTAGATAGGTTATTTCCGCATCAATTTAGAAAATTTAAGGTAGATGAGTTCATGAACCTGAGATAGGGCTTGATGACCATAGAGAAGTACTGCCTTAAGTTCAATCAGTTGTCTAAGTATGCTCCTGACATGATTCCTGACCCTAGGTCGAGTATGAGTAAGTTTGTTACTGGAGTATCTAGTTTTGTAGTCAGGAATTGTAGGACTGCCATTCTTATTAGGTATATGGATCTTTCTAGGTTGATGATTCATGCTCAATAAATTTAGGCACAAAAGTTGAAAGGGGAGAAAAAGAGGAAACAAGAAGGCAAGAATTAGACAGTTTGAATATAGCCAGACATAGTTTGAAGAGGGAAATTGTTAATAGTTTTAGGGTCACTCATCTATGACAGTGCTATCTTCAGCTAGTGCTCTCACAACTAAAACTAAACAGGAGCAGTAGGGTAGAACTTCTATGTCCAGATCTCAAAAGAGTATGGGTGGAAGGCCTAATATTAGAGCATGCACTAAGTGTGGTAAGAATCATCCTAGTGAGTACTTATTAGGATAGAAAGGTTGTTATAGATATGGTAAGTTGGGCACGACGTCAAAGATTGTCTGTATGCTAAGTAGTAAAGCAAGGATGTTCATCCCCAGACTTAGGATACTAGTATACCAGCTCCTCTAGGTTACCCCATCCCTCCTCAGGAATTATCATCCTACACTGGTGGCAATTAGTGCTAGAATTGGTTTTATGCTTTACCATCCCATCAGGATAAAGAGAGTTCACTAGATGTTGTTACTGGTATACTATATGTCTTTCAATTTGAAATTTATATGTTCTTAGAACCTGGGTCAAATCTCTTTTATGTGAGCCCATTAGTTGCAGTAAATTTTAGGACAGGTCCTGAAAAACTCTCTAAGCCCTTCTTAGTTTTCACCCCAGTGGGTGAGTTAGTTGTTGTCAAACAAGTCTATACAAAGTGTCCTATCACTGTTCTACACAAGATTATATAGCATACTTAATAGAGTTAGACATGTTTGATTTTGACATTATTCTAGGCATGGATTAGCTTCATTCCTATTATGCATCTATAGATTGTCTCACTTGAGTAGTGAAGTTTCAGTTTCCTGGTGAGCCAGTCTTTGATTAGGAAGGTAATTCAGTGTCTCCCAAGAGTCATTTTATATCCTATCTTAAGGCCAGAAAGTTGATATCAAAAAGGTGTATTTATCATTTAGTTCGAGTCAAAGACACTAGGTATGAGACTCCAACAGTTCAGTAAGTCCGAATAGTGAATGAGTTTCCTAAAGTTTTTCTCGAAGATCTGCCAGAGGTACTTCTCAATAGGGAAATAAAATTCGACGTTGATCCTTTTATAGATACTCAACCCATCTTCATTTCTCTATATCGTATGGCTCCCATTGAGCTTAAAGAGTTAAAAGAGTAGCTTAAAGACCTCTTAGATGAAGGTTTCATAAGGCCCAGAGTTTCTTTATGGGGCACTCTCATCCTATTCGTGCGTAAGAAAAATGGTTCTCTCTGAATATGTATTGATTACCATCAGCTGAATAAAGTCACAATCAAAAATAAATATCCTCTTCCTAAGATTGATGACTTATTTGACCAATTCCAAGGTGCAAGCTACTTCTCCAAGATAGACCTTAGATCCGTCTATCACTAACTTAAAGTAAGGAATGTGATATTTCAAAGACAACTTTTAGAACCCGTTATGGTCACTTTGAGTTTCTATACATATCCTTTGGGCTAACAAATGCCCTAGCAACCATTATGAACTTGATGAACAGAGTGTTCAAATAGTATTTAGACATATTTTTCATAGTCTTTATCGTTGATATCCTTGTTTATACCTATAGTGAAGATGACCATGCAGACTATCTTAGAATTATGTTGCAAACTCTTAGAGATCATCAGTTGTTCACCAAATTTAGCAAGTGTAAATTTTCTCTAAGATCAGTAGCTTTCCTTAGTCATATCATATCCGGTGATGACATTAGAGTTGATACCCAAAAGGCCAAAGCAGTGAGAAACTGGCCTAGACCTATTTCTCCATTAAATATCAGGAGTTTCTTAGGTTTAGCAGGCTATTACCAATGATTTGTTGAGGGATTTTAATCTATTGCATCGCTCATGTATATATTGACTCAAAAGAAAGTTAAGTTTTAGTGGTCAGATTCCTGTGAGAAGAGTTTTCAGGAGTTGAAGGCTCGACTCACTTAAGCCCCAGTTTTGGCATTACCTGATGGTACAGATGGATTTGTCATTTATTTTGATCCTTCTAGAGTTGGTTTGGGTTGTGTTTTGATACAGAGAGGTAAGGTCATAGCCTATGCCTCTAGACAGCTTAAGCCTTACAAAAAGAACTATCCTACCTATGATCTTGAGTTAGCTGTGGTGGTGTTTGCATTGAAAATTTGGAGTCACAATCTTTATGGCGTGCATGCTGATATGTTCACAGACCATAAAATCTTGCAATATGTGTTTTTGTAGAGAGAGTTAAATCTTCATCAGAGAAGGTGGTTAGAATTATTAAAAGACTGTGACATAAGTACTTTGTACCATCCGAGCAAGGCCAATATTGTGGTAGATGCCCTTAGTAGGCTATCTATGGGTAGTGTTTCTCATGAGGAGAATAATAAGAAAGAGTTAGTTTGGGGAATTCATCGGTTGGATACATTAGGAGTGCGGATGGTTGACTCAGTTGAGGGGAATGTTTGGGTCCAGAGTAGTTCTCAGTCTTCTTTAGTTTCTGAAGTGAAGGAGAAGCAAGATAAGGACTCTAGTTTGGTTAGGCTGAAAGAGTCAATTAAAGATCAGAAGGTAGAGGTTTCCTCCTAAGGGGGAGATGGTGTATTCAAATACTTAGAAAGGTTATGTGTATCGTGCATTGATGGTTTGAGGTAGCTGATTATGGTATAAGCACATAGTGCGTTATTCCATTCACCTAGGATCCACTAAGATGTACCAAGACTTGCGGGAAGTTTATTAGTAGAGTGATATAAAGAAATATATTGTAGAGTTTGTGGCTAAGTGTTCAAACAACCAATAGGTTAAAGTAGAGCACCAAAGGCCTAGTGGCACCTTACTGGATTTTAGTATTCTATAATGCCCTGAGTCTGTACTCCGAATGCTACATAGTGCTCATAATCCTGAAGGACCATAAGCTAACCCATGCCTGGTACATGCTATAATAACTGAGTAACAAATACTGTAATTATAGAGAAATAGGCGAAAACATATGCCATAAGGTTCAAATTTATAAATAAATCTGAATACAGTATGAAAATACCAAAACTGAATATAAGTACTGAAAAGCTGAAAAACTGCCTAAAAATACTATAGTCTAAAAATGCCTCTAACTATTTGAACTGTGGAGTTGATGGAACAAGCGCCCAAATAACTCCATCTACTAAAATTAAAACTGATGTACTATAAATAATAAGCATGTCCTCGAACTATGAGGACTCACCACTACTCTGAAATTTGAGAATATAAACTGCTAAGGGTTCTCTATAGCCTATGCATCTAAACCTATGATATAAGACATCATAGAGCAAAGAAAAACATCCATCAGTACTTTTAATGTACTGGTATGCTCAGTGAGGTAGGCTGATATGCATGGGTTCATATGCATGCACAATAATTACTGCATAACATGAGTATGACTGAGTAAGAGTACATGCATGAATATATAGACTGTAACTTAGATCATGCTAATACTGAGTACTAAATCAGAATACTGATAACCAATATCTGAGTTTCTAAATACTATATTACTGATTATCTGATGACTGTATCTGACAGTTCTAAATAATGGGGAACCATATTGACTTTGGTACTAAGCTAAGTGACTATGTCTGATAGTCCTAAATCTGTAGAACTGAACCAAGTTCTATTCTGAGACTGAGACTGGAACTAAGACTGTGAGAGGTAATCATCTATTTGACATGCCCTTTCTCTAAGTGATTTGGGGTCCAACCTGTAACCCCAGTTGGAAGGGTGTCAATACCGTGTCACGGGTAAGTACAAGCTGTAAGTTAGCCCTTGCTTAGGAAGCTCTTCCATCAACCCTCGCTGGTAGGAAAACTCAGATGAGAAATATCAAACCTAGTCTCGTAGGAAAATATCTCAACCTATACTGGCTATATTTCTAGAATGTAAGGATTGCTCATAAGGATTTCACCCTCTGCTGATAGGTGAGTCCCTATCCTTAGGTTCACTCGATGCTGAATCCTACACCTAACTGAAATAGACACTAGACTAAGTTCTAAACTGTATTAGGTTGAACTGTGTTGTTATTAATATTACTATTTAACTGAAATAAACTGAGTTCACTAAGTTCCGTTGACTGATGGAATACTACTAAATTCTGTTAGCTGACAGAGTTTATCGAGGTTTGAATTGGATATAATTAGACTGGAAAAATATGGATTCTACTGAGTTTTCCTGAGTTTTGTAACTTACTGACAGTACTACTGATCGTGTTGTGACTGATACTGTTCTATGACTGACCATAGATCTAGGTAATCAGCTATATTTTTTGGTACAAGTACCTCCTGGTCTTGATAGCATAAATTAAGAAACATGGCATAACACGAAACATGTAAGCTATGAACTTGATCATCATTCATTCATTGGGGCATTTTGACAAACACTTTCATGATATAACTTGCACATAAGCTAACTTGACATGATTTCATTCTCTTAATAGTTCACATGGACATTTTATCAAGCACTTGGTGAGCATAGTAAATGCACATAGTATTGTACGATAAGTGAGCATCATAATTCATCTCTAATTTCACAATTCAAGGGTTTATCATGGATTCACATGAATCTACACACATAACGATCAATTTCACATGA
>NW_025859417.1:99555-109025 GCF_002878395.1 Capsicum annuum
AGAGATTTTGAGAGAAAATGAGTATACTTTTGTGAATTAGGGCTGAATTTCGTGTTTTTGGAGGTTGGAGGTTGGGGTAAAAAGACCCAAATACCCCCAATAATGTGGTCTTTTAATGACTAAAAACTGGGTTACCGACACGCAAGTCAACGTGACGTGTCGGTGGCATCGATGTGATAGCCAATGCATCCCGCCATGTTCATGTCGATTCACTAGAATTGAATGCCGGTAGCTGGGGAAAATAGTAATCAATGTGATAGTCGACACGGCATGCTAAGATACCATTGATTCACTGTTATGGGATTCCAAATGAGCTTCAAACGAAGTCTAAAAAATTCAAAACTTATTCGGAAACACCTACAGACATTCCTGATTATGAATCAACCTAAACATTAATATTTAGTGGACATAAAGGTCGTGAAATAAGATTTCCAACCTTCGTAGGTTAAAATGGCACTAAGTTTGAGTACTTAGATAAAATATTCTAAGTCTGGGACCCCTTGACAAGCCTAAATGACTGAATTAAGCTTAGCACTTTGCATGGTTTTACATTATCTTCCCCTTGGGAATATTTATCCTCGAATGAGACTATTGAGACTGAGAATATTGAGAGACTGACTTACTTATTGTACATGAACATCTGGAACATGACGATATGACTGATATTACTAGTATTCTGAATTATCATACTGAACATGCATATCTGATGCATGGATATAGCTGAACATGATTCATGAATGCATGACTGGGATTACTGATAAACTGAATTTCTGTACTGAACATACATATCTGATGTATGTATAGATGACTAAACTGGCTCATGAACATATAATTGAACATATAATGGTAACTCATACCAAGTTTGTAACTGAAATCTGAACATAAAATTGAATAAGCTTAAGGAAAACCATTACTTACATTAAAAAATACTGATGAACTCAAGATCATTTTCAGAGTACGAATGAACGGGAACATGAGAACATGACTGAGACTGGAACGTTGTAGATGAACTGAATATCATGGACTGAATTGAACCCTTTAAATAAGTGGATTATGGCTGAGGTTAGAACTTGAGTGTCAACTTATGAGTACCCAATACTCTAAACTAAATTCGTTACATGAAGAAAACTAGGAGGTTTAGGACATGAAAGCTCGGGGTTATAGTGCATCTCCCCTATGGGACATTATGTCCCTCAAATAATATTGACTTGGATGAGATACTGAGGGAAAACTAGGGCGATGCATAAGGCACCTATGAAATGAATCGTGACTGAATATATGGGATCTGAAACTGAAACATGATAAATGAATTGAGCTGAACATACAACTACCTGGTTGGTCCATCTTAGAATAGTTACATTCATGAGATATTCGGAAAGGGCGACTAGATAGAAAGGTGGAAACCACACCACACAAACTTTTCTGTCTGACTGCTAATACTGAATTACTGGCTTTACGGACTAACTCATACTAAAAACTTATTCTCAACTATACTCTCCACCTTAGTACGATACTTCACCTAGGATTACTAAAAAATATTCTCATGGGCATTGTGCACGAATGTATAAGCATTCTAATTTATCTAATTAACTGGATGACTGATAGCTAAATACTGGGCATGTAAGACTAAACTGTACTTAGTCTGAATAACTGGACTAAAACTGTAGAGTATTAAGCATATGATGTAAGGACTGACTAACATGAGATAGCTAAGAATGAATTTGTGAAAATTATATTATTTGAGAATGCAAGACCAAGCGTATAACATGATTCTAAAATATTCTGTAAATTAAGGTATTAAAATACTGATAACTGAAGAACTAATAACTGTACACTATGGTCAAGCAAACCTGAAATTGAATTGAGTTACTAGTCTAATTACTTAACTGAGACTAACACTATAACTTAGACTGTAACTGAACCTATGATTGATACAGTAACTAGGACTGAACACACTGTAAGGCATGAGTGCAGAAGTCATGAGCATCATGACCTGAGTTTGGAGTTCATTATTTCACGAAATATACTTCGTACTGCTTAGTGAACTGGAGCTCCTCATACTAGGAACTGGAAATGCATACAACTTTGTGAAAAGTATATGAATATAAACAGTGTTCATGGAGCTGAGATATAAAGTATGCATAGGTATCATGATGACTGAAGTACAACACTTTAAACTGAGGTAAAGACGGGTTGGGCATCATTCTTACCCATTACTTTTGTGCATATACTAATATTACTACTGAAATATGAAAGCTTGACTTCCTGAGATATCATAACCAGATAGTTCTTGTATACCTACTGAAACTGAAACATGATACATGAACTGAGATGAACATGCAACTACCTAGTTGGTCCATCTTAGAATAGTTATATATACGAGACATTCGGACAGGGTGAGTAGATGGAAAGATAGAAACCAAACCACACAAACTTATCTGTTTCACTTCTAATACTAAATTACTAGCTTTACAAACTAACTCATACTAAAAACTTATTCTCAACTATACTCTCCAAACTAACTCATACTGAAAACTTATTCTCAACTATACTCTCCACCTTAGTATAACACTTTACCTGGGATTACTGAAAAATATTCTCATGGGCGATGCGCACGAATGCATAAGCATACTAACTTATCTGATTAACTAGATGACTAATAGCTAAATCCTGGGCATGTAAGACTGAATTGTACTTAGTCTAAATAATTGGACTAAAACTATAGAGAATTATGCATATGATCTAAGTACTGACTGAGTAACATAAGATAGCTGAGCATGAATTTATGAAAACTATATTATTTAAGAATACAAGACCAAGCGTATAACATTATTCTTAAATATTTTGTAAATTGAGGTACTGAAATACTGATAACTGAATAACTGATAACTGTACACATTATGGTCAAACAAACCTAAAATTGAACTGAGTTACTAATCTAATTACTCGACTAAGACTGACACTATAACAAAGACTGTAACTGAAACTATGATTGATATGGTAACTGGGACTGAACACACTGTAAGTTATGAGTGAAAAAGTCATGAGCTGCATGACCTAAGTTTGGAGTTCATGATTTCATGAAATATACTTCGTACTGCTGAGTGAACTGGAGCTCCTCATACTAGAACTGAAAACTCACACAACTCTGTGGAAAGTATATGAATATAAACTGTGTTCATGGAGCTGAGACGTAAAGCATGCATAGGTATCGTGATGACTGAAGTACAACACTTTGAACTGAGGTAAAGACGGGTTGGGCATCATTCTCACCCATTATTTTTCTATACATACTAATATTTCTACTGAAATTTAAAAGCCTGACTTCCTAGGATATCATAATCGGACAGTTCTTGTATGCCCGCCAAGCTATGATAGACTGACCCACTAGGGTGGAGGTCGAGAAAGGTTTTTGTTAATATATGGTCTAACCTTAAAGTTAACTGTTATACAAGGAGTTATAAAAGATAGAGAAACTCCTATATCTGATGAGACATAAACATTTAAGTGGGAGATCTGTAATGTACCAGTGACCGCATCAGGAGAACGTTCTCGATCTTGCCTAGACTAAAGTGCATAAATCCTATTTGGGCGCTTCCTACCGGCAGCACTAGGAGTGTCACCCTACTGATTCGAGCGATCGGACTGAGCTGAAGGATAACTCTACTAAATTCGTGAACCATCCTTAGGACAATCTCAAACTCTATGACCTGACTCACCATATACAAAACACACATAATTGTCGGCTCTACACATACCCTTATGATTCTTACCACATTCTTCACAAAGAGGATCAGCACGAATACTGCTTACACTACTCTATGTTTTAGAGCCTGGTACCCTATCATGACTGTCATTCCTGAACCTTGGTACTGGTGTACTAGTTGAAGATGGAACTGGGGCTGAAAAATTCTAACTAAACTGAGAATGGTCACCATCATCTGACCTTGGCTCGGAAAAACTAAAGCTACCCATTCTGGATCTCTTATTTTCTCTCTCCTTCTTCTTAAGTTTTTGTTTCTTAATCTATTGAGCATGGACCATAAGCCTAGATATATCGATCTCCCTGATCAACATTGCAGTCCTGCACTCCTTAACCACTCTACCCAATACACCAGACACAAACTTGCTCATTTTAGATCTATTGTCTTCTATTACATGGGAAGCATACCAGGCTGACTGAGTAAACTTAAGTGAATACTCTTTCACACTTATACTGCCTTACCAGAGATGGATGAACTCTAATAACTTGGATTCTTGTAGCTTTAAGGGGAAGAATCTATGCAAAAAGGTTGTAGCAAACTCTTTCTATTCTATGGGCATTACATCTGCACCCCTATATACCTTCCACTACTTAAACCACGTATGGATTACATCTTGTAGCTGATAGGTGTCTAACACTGAACTCTCACTGGAAGTCACTCCCATGATATCTGTGACTTTCTAAATTGAATCAAGGAACTCCTGTGGATCCTCTTCATCCTTAGAACCTAAAAATAAGAGAGGATTTATTTGGGTGAAGTCCCAAATCCTGGTTGCAGTAGTATTGTCCACTGCTTTGGTTGGAACCATAGCTGGACATTCATTCTGGGCAACTAAAGAATGAGCTAAGGTGGTGAAGGCTGCTCTAAACTCTGCGTGGGAGACATACTCACCCAAAGGATTTGAATGGATGGGCTGAGGGGCTGACTGATCTTCTGTTCCTCTTCCCTGAGTCCTCTTTAGAGGCATATTCTGTAAATGGAAGGGAATCTAGGATTAAAAAGAGAGTGTAACTGGAGCTTATGCTCACTCGCACGACATAAATACTAAAAGAGAGGAAACTTTTCCTAAAACATCTTGTAGCCACTTGTCCATAAGTGTGGCGCATAATACACCCATGAACAAGACTCTACTAGATGCTTTTTTCAGACTTCCTAAGATGCTATTGAACCTTAGGATCTGAGTTTGTAATGCCCTGATTCTGTACCCTGGATGCTACACGATGCTCATCATCTCGAAGGACCACAAGCTAACCCATGACTAGTACCTGTTGTAATAACTGAGTAATAAATATTGTAATTATGTGGAAATAGGTGAAAACATATGCCATAAGTTTAAAATCTGTAAATGCATCTGAATGCGGTATCAAAATACCAAAACTAAATAAAAGTACTAAAAAAATGAACAACTGTCTAAAAATACTCTAGTCTGAAAAAGCCTCTAACTATCTGAACTGTGGAGTTGATGGGACAATCCCCCAAATAACACCATCTACTAAAAATAAAACTAATGTACAATAAATAATAAGCATTTCCTAAAACTATGAGGACTTACCACTACTCTGAAAGCTGAGAATCTGAACTGCTAAGGGTTCTCCAGAGCCCGTGTGTCTGAACCTATGATATAAGACATCATAGCGCAAAGAAAAGCATGTGTCAACACTTTGAATATACCGACATTCTTAGTAAGGTAGGCTGATATGCATGGGTTCATATGCATGAACAATAATAACTGAATAACATGAGTACGACTAAGTAAGAGTACCTGCATGAATACATAGCTTGTAACTGTGATTGTGCTAATACTTAGTACTGAATTAGAATACTGATAACCAATATCTGAGTTTATGAATATTATATTATTGATTATCTGAATGACTGTATCTGACAGTTCTGAATAATGGGGAACCATATTGAGTTTGGTACTGAGCTAAGTGACTATATCTGATAGTCCTAAATCTGTAGAACTAAATTGAGTTCTATTCTAAGTTTGAGACTGGAACTAAGACTGTGAGAGGTAATCGTCTAAATGACATGCCCCTTCTCTAAGTAATTTGGGTTCTAACCTATAACTCCAGTTGGAAGGGTGTCAATACAGTGTCACGGGTAAGGATAAGCTATGAGTTATCCCTCTCTAACATGAAGCTTTTCGTCAACCCTCGCTGGTAGGAAAATTCAAATGAGATATATCTACCCTAGTCTCGTAGGGAAATATCTCAACCTATGCTGGATACATAGTTCTGGAACACAAGGATTTCTCCTAAGGATTTCACCTTCTGCAGACAGATGAGTCCCCATCCTTGGGTTCACTCGGTGTTGAATCCTACTCCCAACTGAAATAGACACTGGACTGAGTTCCAAATTGTTCTAGGTTGGACTGATCTATTACTAATATTACTTTAGGACTGACAAAAACTGAGTTCACTGAGTTCCATTGACTGACGGAATACTACTGAATTCTGTTAGCTAACTGAGTCTACCGAGGTTTAAACTAGATACTAAATTAGACTAGACTAATATGGATTTCCTGAGTTTTTTAACTGACTGAGAGTGCTACTGATCTATTGTGACTGATACTGTTCTATGAATGACGTACAAGTACCCTCAGGACTTGATAGCATAAATTAAGAGATATGGCATTACAAGAAACATATAAACTATGCACTTGATCATCATTCATTCATTGGGGCATTTTGACAAACACTTGTACGATATAACTTGCACATAAGCTAACTTGACATGATTTCATTCTCTTAATAGTTCACATGGATAATTTATCAAGCACTTGGTGAGCATAGTATACGTACATAGTATTGAATAATAAGTGAACATCATAATTCATCTGTAATTTCACAAGTTAAGGGTTTATCATGGATACACATGAATCTACACACATAACGATCAATTTTACATGAGATATATAGATATAATCATGAATTAGGAACTTAATCCAAATAACAATCATGGATACACTCTAATTCCAACCATGGAAATTATTAAATCAATTACTTGAAGTCCAAAAGAGATTCTTGGACTCCAAGGTTGGAAGGATCCCTTGGATGAACACTTCACATACCTTGATGCTTGATTTTGAGAAGATTGATAGCAGAATTCTTGAGATTTTAATCTTGAATTGAAAACCCTAAGGATTGTTCTTGAGAGATTTTGAGAAAAAGTGAGTATACTTTTGTGAATTAGGGCTGAATTTTGTATTTTTTGGGGCTGAATATTGGGGGAAAAAGACCAAATACTCCTAAGGACGCGGTCTTTTAATGATTGAAAATAGGTTACCGATGTGCAGGTCGACGCCACGCGGGGCGTTGATGTAATCGATGTGATAGCCAATGGATCATTCCATATTTGCATTGATTCACTGGAATTAGACACTGGTAGCGGGGAAAATAGTAATTAACACGATAGTCGATGCAGCGCACCAAGATCGCGTTGATTCACTATTTTGGGATTCCAAAGGAGATTCAAACAAAGTCTGAAAAATCCAAAACTTATCCGGAAACACCTACGAACATTCCTGATCATGAATCAACCTAAACATAAATATTTAATGGATGTAAAGGTCATGAAAAAATATTTCCAACCTTTATAGGTTAAAATGACACTAAGTCTGAGTACTTATCTAAAATATTCTAAGTCTGGGACCCCTTGACAAGCCTAAAGGACCGAATTAAGCTTAGGATTTTGTGGGGTCTTACATATTCCCATTTGGAAATGGGAATAGGTAAACATGGACTTTGTGATAGGGTTACCTCATTCACATCATCAGTATGATTTGATTTGGATTATTGTAGACAGATTGACCAAATCAACCCATTTCTTGCCAGTGCACATGTCCTACTCATCCAAAAATTATGCTAAGATGTATACAGAGTTAGTTAGATTGCACGAAGTTCCTTTTTCCATCATTTCAAATAGGGGTACTCAGTTTACCTCTTATTTTTGGAAAACCTTTCAGAAGGGTTTTGGCACGCAAGTTTAACTCAGTTCAGCTTTTTATCCTCAGACAAATAGTCAGGTATAGAGGACCATTCAAACCCTAAAAGATATGATGAGGGCATATGTTATTAACTTTAAAGGTATTTTGGATGATCACTTGTCATTCATCGAGTTCACCTATAATAACAGTTATTATTCCAATATCCAAATGGCTCCGTTTGAGGCTCTCTATAGAAGAAGGTGTAGATCACCTTTTGGTTGGTTCAAAGTAGGTGAGGCCACTTTGATAGGGCTAGATGTGGTGTTTGAAGCCATGGAGAAAGTTTGGTTGATTTGAGAAAGGTTGAAAATAGCTCAGAGTCATCAGAAATCATTTGCAGATATGAGAAGAAGAGACCTTGAATTTGAGGTTGATGACTTGGTTTATTTAAATATTTCATCTATGAAGGGGTGAAGAGATTTGGAAAATATATAAATCTTAGTCCCTGATATTTTGACCCTTACAAGATATTGAGTCGTGTTGGAAAAGTAGCATATGATCTTGAGTTGCCTGCAGACTTGTCAGTCGTTCACCCAATGTTCCATGTATCCTTATTGAAGAAGTGTATTGGTGATCCATTTATTGTATTCCCTCTATAAATAATGGATATTTTGGATAACCTCTCTTATGAAGAGATTCCAGTTGAGATTCTTGAGCATCAGATTCATAGACTAAGGAATAAAAATGTTCCCTTGGTCAAAGTTCTTTGGTAGAATTAGTCCATTGAGGGTGCCACATGGTGTGTATACCTGATTTAATCAATAAACATTACATGGTGTGTATACCTGATTCTCTCAACAAATCCACCTATTAAGACCTAAGTTGGTATCACTACCAATTTTTCTCGATGATGGAAAGCCAACGCCGGTGAAGCAGCCAATGAAAAAGCCAACACCGTCGATGGAATCTGATGAAGTAGTCGGTGAAGAAGCCAATGCCGTCCACCAGTAACACCAATGCCGATAGCACCACCGTCGGTTAAGTAGTGTCCACCAGCCATCCAAACTCCATTGCCGCCTTCATCAAACCAGCCGATGTCCCTCCTATTTCTGGCGAAAAAAGTGAGTAACAACCAACTAAGAACCTCTCCTACTTCTTTCTCCTCTCTCAGGTGATGCTCCATCTATCAGTTCTCCACCCAAATACTTTACCTCCTCACCATTGTTACCAAAACAAGTAGCAAACCAGCCATTGTCGATGGTCCTCACTATTGTTACCGCATCTCAGCCACCAGCCTCCATCGCCACCAATAGCAGAAACTCCAACAAGCCACCGCTTCCTCTCTCAATACTTTTGCCGACCAAATAAACACCATAACAACCTTCAAGGACTACCAATGCTGTTCCCGAGAACACTATTTTGGCAACACTATTATAGTGACCAATTTTTGCCACAAATTGCTGGAATCCAGCGACTCAACCAAGTATAAGAACACAACCTAGCTTTAATCAGGTGTACTCAATCCACCTTTTCTAGTTGTGTATAGCTTTTTTGATTTTTAGGGGATGCTACTGGTAGTGTACTGCACTATTCTATTGTGATTCCTATTTTGTAGCGTCTTGGCTGATTATCTGGTTTTGGGTGTCAAAATTTTTGTTGATTGGTTACTTTGTAATAGTGTTGTACGTGTTAATCTCTTTATTTTTCTTAGTAGTTTTGGAGTGTGTTACCTTATCTGATTACTATTACTTGATTTACTAGCATATCTATTAAGTGTG
>NW_025859417.1:112025-123050 GCF_002878395.1 Capsicum annuum
AACTTAAAATTCAAATTATAAACGAGTTGACAAATAAATCATGAGTGTATCTCTTAATTATAATATGATTTTTTAATCTTTATCCATGATGGATGAATTGCATACACTATGAAATCTGACAGTGAAACAATTGGTGAGGAAAAATCTTCATTGGCTTTTCTTGAGATGGCATTTAAGATCGACATTGGTACATCTCTGACTACAACCATTAATCTTGTATTCTTCATGCCAGACATCAGACAACCAAACACTAGAATGTCCAAATAAGATGCGCTATTCATTTGAATCATCAAAGAAAAAGAAGAACGGTAACAAATAATAAAAAAGAATGGATAACAATTGTTTTCAAGAATAATAAAGCTCCTTTATTTTGAATGAACCCATTAAAACTAATTATGATTTTCTAAGGATTTTAAACTAATAAAGAGTGATTTACTCCTTAATTATGAAGATTTCTGTTATTTGCCCTTTTAAATGCACATTAGCTGTCATGTTAGATATATCTGCTCAAATGTACCTCTTGTAAACTTATGTATCAAAAAACTAAAAAAGAGAGTTCATGAAATTTTTATTAAAAAGAAGAGATAAGGAGTAATTAGGAGTAAACATGTTGGGAGTTTTGTAAGTTATACAAAAAAATTATGTACTAAATGATTCTCGTTTGTCCTCCTTCACCTAGTTAGTCCACATTAAGGTACATAGTTGACCATATTTCTTGACCATATTCCAAGGACTTGCTAAAAATATATTTTTCAATTTACTTGTTAATTTACAAAATTAAAATAGAGTTGATTAAATTATTTTTTTTCATTTTACCCTTAAAACTAATTCTTTTAATATTGCAAAGTTTCAAAACAGTTCTTTTATTTTTAATCTTGGTATTCTTGGATAAAAACACAGATTATGTGTATTAAAAAATTAAAGGATAAATTAGTTTAAATATTTATCTTATTTATGATTCTTTTAAGAGTTGTGTAAAATGAAAACTGGACAAGTGACATGAAACACATAGAGTATAAAAGGATCATGAATGGAATGATGAATGGTATCAAAAATCACAACCATCTAGTTACATCCTTAACGATCTCCGCTAACTTGTCTCCTAATTATGTGATAATGGTTGATCAAATAACATTAATTTGCTTCTCACTGTGTTTTGGTGATGCTATTTTACCAACACACAACCATCTCATAGCCAAACCTAACTGTAATGAAAGTTATGGAAATGGCAGCATCCATTTCCCATTTAGGGTGACCCAAGATTGCACTCTTCACAATCAGTTTCTTTTCACTTGTGATTACTCTTTTCAACCTCTCGACTTTTTTTCCAATAACAGCAGTGTTGAAATTACAAGCATATCCCTGGGTGGGCAACCACATATCTTACAATGCATATCGAGATATTGTAATTATGATGGGATAAACACGAACAATACCAAGCCATTGATAATATTACCACCATTGTTAACTGTGAACTACACCAAGAGTAAGTTTATTACAGTTAGCTGTGACACATGCCATTGTTCAAGGTTATTATTGAAAGTATAATCCTGAAATTAGCTATTCCTACATAACAGGATGCATGTCCATGTCCAATAGTATTGATGTTGTTGCTAATAGTGATAATAACATATATTGTGTGGTCAGTTGTTTCTAGACATCCATCCCTAATGGAGCATGAATATCACTGTAACACTAAGTAGTACTAGGGTTAAGGATGAGAAGAGTTTGAGAAATTAAATGCAGATCAATATTCAGCTGATTGTATCTTTTTATATATAAACTTTGTACATTTTAAAGATAAATATAAGAGTCCTTATCTAATACCTATTCTATAGGAAGAGTAATATTTTTATTACAAGACAAGCTACAACTATTAGAATTCAAAATAAACTCTAGCAACTCCCTGCAAGATCATGTTTGGGATTGAACCATGAGCTTGGATTGAAGAATAAGGAACCGAGTTGTGCAAAGTGCTTTGGTAAATGTATCTGCAAGTTGATTTGGAGATAAAACATAGCAAACTACTAAACATTGATCTTCAAGCATCTCTCGTACTAAATGATAATCAAGATGGATATGCTCTAACCATTGATAGATGGCAAGATTTTGAGATAAAAACTGTGCACTAAGATTATCACAAAGGAAAATAGGAGGTGTAGTAAGAGACGCAAGTAGCTCACTGATAAGTTGCTAAACCCAAATTAATTCAGTAGTTGCAAATGCTAAAGCATGATACTCATCTTTGGCCTAGTGATAGTAACATATTAAAGTATACCGAAAACACTATGGTATAAATATGAAACGGGCAGGGGATCACCAGATAGAGTCAGTCTTGATCCAATTTCAGTCAGACAATATATAGGCTTTTTATCAACCATGTTAGTTCAATAAAGTAAGTCATGAATGTACTTGCTTTGAGTTAAAATAATCCCATTTGATGTTGGAGATACTTCAATACCAAGAAAATAATTTAAGTAACCAAGACCTTTGAGAGAAAATTGTTGATCAAGAGAACAGATAAATATAGTGATGAAATCATTATGACTGCCAGTTACAATAAGGTCATCCACAGAGACAAGAAAATACGTTGTGTGCTTAGAAGTTTGTTGCAAAAAAAGAGAAGAGTCAGATAAAGGAGAAAGCCCTTTAACTTATTGAACCAGGTGTGTAGAACTTGTTTGAGGTCATATAAGGGCTTGTTCAATTTCCAACAAATTCTTTTGGTTGCCTCATAAACACTTGTTTAGAAAGATCACCATTTAAGAAGGCATTGCTAATATCAAGTTGTTGAATGGGCCACTTATTTGTAACAGCTATAGACAAAATAAATCGAATGGTTGTGGGCATAATAACGACACTGAAAGTATCAAAGTAATCAACATCCTTTTCTTGATGAAAACCTTTCGCAATAAGGCGAGCTTTGTGACATTCCATAGATATGTCAACTTTTGTCTTAACACTATATACCTATTTACAACAAACAATGACAGAATTAGACGGTGGTGAAATTAATGTCCAAGTCTTATGTGGATCATCCAAAACGGACACCTGAGCGACGAGTTATGAACATTCCAATTGAACCGTGAATAGTAGTAGACAATAAAACATGCAGGAAAAAGTACTGAGGCCTGGCGTATTTTTGCTCCAACTTTAAATGATCATAACTTCTTGTAAATAATGATCTAGGTGATCTACTATATATCAACGAAAAGCTCTGCGAGTTCTCTTTTCAATGAAATTAGTTTTATCTAATTTGTCTATTGGAGCAAAAATTTATTATCGATCTACTTCAGCTTATCAAAAGTAAATTTTTGGGTCAAATTTAAATGATCAAAACTCCTCGTACACAATGATCTGGGTGAGATACTATATATCAATGAAAATATATGAGAGTCCTCTTTCTAATGAAGTTGGTTTCATTCAATTTGGATATCGGAGTAAAACGTTATGGTTGATCTACTTCAGATTATCAAAACAGTCCATCAAAGGATAGATTCGAGAATTATTTGTTTTTAGGGGCGTTTTGGTCATTTAGCCTCACCCAAAATCCATCCAAACCCTATATTAAAGCCTATTAGAAGCATTATATGTTATATTTCATCAAATTCCCTCTAAAAGAAAATCCTAAGCTCCTACATCCAACTTCAAGAACCTCCAAAGTTCACCATTAATTCTGCAAATTTATTCAAGATTCCAAGTTCCTAGTTCAAGAACTCCAAGAACCATCATTCAAAGGCATGATTAACATCTCAAAAATGAGTATCAATCTAAAGTTCATCACTCAAGGTATGTGGGGTTTTTCAACAAGAACTCTCTTTCGTTCTTGTGCCCAAAAGTAATTTTTTTTACAAAGACATATTTTTTATTTGATTTTTATGAATTTGAAGCGTGAACTCATATCTTATGATGATTATTGTGAAATATTAATGTTTATGATTTTGAAAGATGAATTTACATGTGTGGAAATATAAAGCATGAATCTTGAACAATATTTATCATAATTTTGATATTTGGGTCATGAATCCTCATTGAAAATTGTGCTTTTTAGAAAGTGTGTGTTATAAGCACGTTTATGTTGAATATGTGAGATATTTTGAATGATTTGGCCTTTTGTTCTTAATGGAGTTTTTTTGAACTCGAGTGTGAAAAAAATCCACAACGTGATTGATTTTGATAGATAGGAAGCATAATGGCTCCCGATGTATATTTATATATTACTGAAATTATTTTATCGTGGATTTTCTTTGAAATGATCTGAGCTAAGTCCAGAAGAAATCTTAAGCACCGAGTGGGAGGTATAAAGTGACCTTACTTCCCTAGAACTACATGCCCTCGTAGGAGTGAGCCTGAGGCTGATTTATATAGTGATCACTAGTTTGTGTGGATTTGATATTGATAGTCCTACTCCAATGGCAAGGATAGGACGGCTCTCCCTAATATGGGTTGTACGTTGGACTCCATGTAGCTCACATGGTTTATGTCGGTTATAGGATCTCCCAGTGTATGTGTGTTTCCTTGTGTCTATGGTGAATGGTGAAGTGATTTAAAAGTGAAATTGTGAAAGTTATTCTTTTGAAAGATTTAAATGATATTTACATTTTGAGAATTGATATTCTTGATGAACTGAAAGTGATTGACAAATTATAGGATGACTCACATGTGTTATTGTACTTATTTCATCCTCTCATGATTATGATGATTTTCTTTGGGCTATGTGAGTCTTTCATACATCCTGTATATTTCTTATAAATATTTATAATGATTATGTTTATACTACTGCATACACCCCCATATAATCGGTTCTTATCCATGGTACTGACCCACATCTTTGGATGTGGGCTACATTTTCTCAGAATATAGGTTCAGGTGCTCAGTTCCAGGTTTGATAGTGATTCTTCGAGCACACTGTTCTACATCCTCTATTGTGGTGAGTCCTTATGTTCCGAGGACGTGATGTTTGATATTGGTTTCACAAAATTGTTTACATTTAATAACTGAGTATGAGTCAGTTGGGGCATGTCTCAATGGGTCGCTAGTTTTATTGATTTTCTTAAAGGCTTGTCAGACTAGTATAGATGTTGGGAGTTGACTAATAAGTCTTATTTTGTTATCTTTGTGAAATTATTTTATTCTTTGATGATGATTACTATGTTGATATTTGAGGGATTTTTATCGAAACCCCATTGATTTGTGTTGAACTGAATAAAAATGGCTCAAAGGGTTTTCTTGGGGCTACTCGTAGCCTCAAGCACGATGTGACACTCTGGGACCTATTTTTTGGGGTGTTACAAACTTGGTATCAGAGCCTAAGGTTTTAAGTTGTCCTAGGAAGTCTGACAAGCCGCATTAAGTAGAGTGTTGATCATCGGTGTGTAGCGCACCACATCTATGAGCAAGAGGATATAAGACATTTTAGGAAAAAAGTGTGATTCTTTCCTTCAGAAGTCTATCATGCTTAAAGTGTCTCTCTCTGCTATTGATTCGTGATCTCCTCTTTTAGAAATATGCCTCCACATCGAGCGAGAAGAAATAATGAAGGTTAGCAACCTCAACCCGTTGACCCATTAAATGAAAACGTGTCTCATGCTAAATTTTGGGAAGCCTTTTAGGCGCTGGCCCAAGCTGTTACTGTAAATGTTTAGGATAACCCTTCCTCGGCTCCACAGTAGCAGGGAGGTGATTCAGCTACTGCCAGGATCTATGACTTCATGCGGATAAATCCACCGGAATTCTATAGGTCCAAGTATGATGATGCATGTATCTGAGGAGGTGCAGAAGATTACTCAGGTGATGCATGTATCTGAGGAACATAGTGTGGAGTTGACTACGTATAGGTTGAAAGACCTTTCTTATGACTGGGTTGTTTCTTTGAAGAAAGGTAGAGGTGAGGGAGCTGTCCCTACAGGTTGGCAATAGTTCCAGGATGCATTCCAAGATAAGTTTTTCCCTTTGGAGATGAGGAAGGCAAATACGGAAGAGTTTATGCACCTGCGATAGGGCTCTATGATTGTTAGGGAGTACTGTCTAAAGTTCAATCAGTTGGCCAAGTATTCTCTTGACTTAGTGGCTGATAATTGAGCTAGTATGAGTAAGTTTATGACTGGAGTGTCTAGTTATGTGGTTAAGAAGTGTAGGTCTGCTATGATAAATAGTGAGATGAATCTTTCTAGGCTGATAACTCATGCTTAACAGATTGAGGCAAATAAGATTAAGGAGAGAGATAGAATAAAAGGGAATAAGAGAGCTAGGTCTGAGCAGCACAGACCGAGTCAGATTAGATCACAGAGAGGGAGTCGCCCTCAGTATCAGGATTGTTCTTCTATGCCAGGACCGTCATCTGCTAGCTCTCCCATGCCTAGAGGTAGGCAGGAGCAAGGTAGCAGGTCATATGCATCAAGGTCCTAGTATAGTGCTAGCAGTAAGCCAAATTGTCCCCTGTGTCCTAAGTGTGGTAGGGCTCATTGGGTGAGTGTTGGGGTAAGAAGAGGGGTTGTTTCCGGTAGGGTGACATGGGTCACAGAGTTAGAGATTGTCCACAGGATGGACAAGGACGTCGTGACTATCGCCCTCAGACCTAGACTCAGACTGTTAGTGTTCTAGTTCCAGCGGCTCGCCCAGCCCCAGCTCAGGGATCCTCTTCTAGCAATGCTGGCGGGCAGCGCCAGAATAGATTCTATGCTTTACCATCCCACCAGGAACAAAAGGACTCTCCCGATGTTATTATTGGTATGCTTTATATATTTTAGTTTGATGTGTATGCTTTGTTAGATCCTGGATCCTGTTTCTCATATGTTACACCTTTGATTACTGTGAATTTTAAAATGAGTCCTGAGATTATTCTTGAGCCTATCCTAGTTTCTACCCCAGTGGGTGATTCGATTATTGCCTAGAAAGTGTATAAAAAGTGTCCTGTTATCATTCTTCATAGAGTCTTGTTGCCTGATCTGATTGAGTTAGACATGGTAGATTTTGATGTGATTCTGGGTATGGATTGGCTGTATTCTTCTTATGCCTCCATTGATTGTCAGACTCGAGTGGTCAAGTTTCAGTTTTTGGATGCATCTGTGTTTGAGTGTTCTGGGAATTCTGTGTTACCCAAGAGTCATTTTATCTCTTACCTCAAAGCTATAAAGCTTATTTCCAAAGGGTGTATTTACCATTTGGTTAGAGTCAAAGACACTAAGTCTGAGACTCCGACTCTTCAGTCTGTTAACGTCGTTAATGATTTTTCTGATGTCTTTCCGGATGATCTACCAGGGATACCTCCTGATAGAGAGATAGAGTTTGGGATTGATTTTTTTCCCGATACTCAGCCTATTTCTATCTCTTCTTATCGTATGGCCTCTGTAGAACTTAAGGAGTTAAAAGAGCAACTCAAAGATCTACTAGATAAGGGTTTCATAAGGCCCAGTGTTTCTCCTTGGGGTGCTTCTGTGTTGTTTGTGAGAAAGAAAGATGGCTCTTTGCGTATGTGCATTGATTACCGCCAACTGAATAAAGTCACCGTAAACAATAAGTACCCCCTTCCGAGAATGGATGATTTGTTTGAGCAATTGCAAGGTGCAAGTTATTTCTCAAAGATAGACCTTCATTTCGGCTATCATCAACTCAAAGTTAGGGAGTGTGACTTCCTAAAAACAACTTTCCAAACTCGTTATGGCCATTTTGAGTATCTTGTTATGTCTTTCGCGTTAACTAATGCCCCAGCAGCTTTCATAGACCTCATGAATCGAGTGTTCAAACCATATCTGGATATGTTTGTCATAGTGTTCGTCGATGATATACTGGTGTACTCCCATAGTGAGGATGAATATTCTGATCATCTCTGAACTGTCTTGCAAACCCTTAGAGATCACAAGTTGTTTGCCAAGTTCAGTAAGTGTGAGTTTTGGCTAAGGTCAATTACTTGTATGGGTTATATCATTTCTTTCGAGGGTATTAGAGTTGATCCCCAAAAGACCGAAGCTGTTAGAAATTGGCCTAGACCCATTTCTCTGACTGATATTCGAAGTTTCTTGGGTTTAGCTGGCTATTACCACAGTTTTTTGAGGGTTTCTCCTCTATAGCATCTCCTATGACTCGGTTGACCCAAAATAAAGTGAAGTTCTTTTGGTCCGAATCTTGTGAGGAGTTTTCAAGAGTTGAAGACTCAACTCACTTCAGCCCTTATTTTGACTTTGCCTGATGGTGTTAATGGTTTTGTGGTGTATTGTGATGATTCGAGAGTTGGGTTGGGTTATGTATTGATGCAGAAGGGTAAGGTGATAGCTTATGCTTCTAGATAGTTGAAACCCCATGAGAAAAATTACACCACCCATGACCTTGAGTTGGCTGCTGTTGTGTTTGCTTTGAAAATTAGGAGACACTATTTGTATGGTGTCCATGTTAATGTTTTCACTGATCATAAGAGTCTGCAGTATGTGTTCACCCAGAGAGAATTGAATCTTAGGCAGAGACGATGGTTAGAATTATTAAAGGACTATGATATGAGTGTGTTGTACCATCTGGGCAAGGCCAATATTGTGGCGGATGCCTTAAGTAGAGTGTCTATGGGTAGTGTTTCGCATGTGGTAGAAGGTAAGAAAGAGTTGGCTCATGATGTACATCGTTTGGCTAGTTTGGGGGTTAGGTTGTTTGACTCTGCTGAAGGTAGTATAGGGGTTCAGAGTAGTTTCGAATCGTCCTTGGTTTTGGAAGTGAAGGAAAAACAATACTTAGATGCTAGTTTGGTCAGACTGAAGGAGTTAGTCAAGGACCAAAAAGTAGAGGTTTTCTCCTAAGGAGGAGATAGTGTGTTGAGATTGCAGGGTAGATTGTGTGTCCCGAATATTGATGATCTGAGATAGAGGATTATGGATAAAGCGCATAGGGCACGATATTCTATTCATTCGAGTGCCACCAAGATATATCGAGACTTATGGCAAATCTATTAGTAAAGTGGCATGAAGAAAGATATAGCAGCGTTTGTAGCTAAGTGTGCAACATGCCAACAGGTTAAGGTTGAATACCAAAGCCCTAGTGGTATGATGCAAGAGTTTAGTATTCCCACCTGGAAGTGGGAAGAGGTAAATATGGACTTCATTATTGGTTTACCTTCTTCCCGACGCCATCATGATTCTATTTGGGTTGTAGTTGATAGGTTGACTAAGTCTGCTTATTTCTTACCTATTCATACTTCATATACTACTGAGGATTACGCTAGATTGTATATCCGAGAGCTAGTCAGACTGCATGGAGTTCCCTTTTCTATCATTTCGAATAGGGGTACTCAGTTCACTTCGTAATTTTGGAATACTTTTTAGAAGGGTCTTGGTACCTAAGTGTTTTTGAGTTCTGCTTTTCATCCGCAGATCAATGGTCAGGCTGAGTGGACTATCCATACCTTAGAGGATATGTTGAGAGCTTGTGCACTTGACTATAAGGAAAGTTGGGATGATCACTTACCGTTGATAGAGTTTGTTTACAATAACAGTTTCCACTCAAGTATTGGTATGGCTTCGTTTGAAGCCTTATATGAAAGGAAGTGTAGATTACCCATAGGTTGGTTCGAGGTGGGTAAAGCGGCTGTGAGTGGTCCTGATTCGGTATTTGAGGCTACGTAAAAAGTTAAGTTGATTAGGGAAAGGTTGAAAACTGCACAAAGTCGTCAGAAGTCATATGCGGATGTTAGAAGGAGAGACCTTGAGTTTGAAGTTGGTGAGCTAGTGTATCTGAAAATTTCACCCATGAGGGGGGTGAAGAGATTCGGAAAGAAGGGAAAGCTTAGTCCCCGTTATGTTGGTCCTTACAAAATTCTTAGTCGTGTTGGTAAGGTAGCTTATGAGGTTGAGTTACCTTTTGAGTTGTCCTCTGTTCATCCAATATTCCATGTCTCCATGTTTAGAAAGCATATTAGCGATGTTGTGGTAGTGGATTCCTCTGTGAGTGATGACATTCAAGAAAATCTTTCTCTTGATGAGATTCCTATTGAGATTCTTGATTCAGTTTCCGAAGACTAAGGAACAAAGAAGTTCCCTTGGTCAAGGTGTTGTTGCGAAACATATCTATTGAGGGTACAATATGGGAAGCTGAGGCGGATATGCGATCCAAGTACCCGTACCTATTTTCCACAAACTCCGATCAATTCGAAGGTACCTTTTTTCCTAAATCATGCACTTTTGATAAAAGTTACAGCAGTTCAGCAGTCATTTATTATGTGTTCAGCTGTAATTTCTTGAATTTATGCAATCTATGTTGTATTCAGAGTGAGAAACGATGTGGTGATGAGTCTAACGAATGGTTTCATCTGTATTCTCTATTCCCTATCTTATCTTGGCATGCCTAGCGTCATTCGAGGATGAATGTTTCCAAGGGGGGATGATGTAATACCCCAGGAAATTTTTCGTTGAAATTTTGTGCGTAAATGTGTTGGGCTCTATCTTCTAGAATGAATTATAAATTTTCCATGTAGAATGTCTTAGATTAGGATCCAACATTGCATATAGTATCGAATAAGCTTTCCAACGATATGTGGATCATCCTAAAGGACACCCGAGCAACGAGTTATGAACATTCCAATCAAATCGTGAATAGTAGTGAACAGTAAAACGTGCAGGAAAACGTACTAAGGCTTGATGAATTTGCTCCAAATTTAAATGATCATAACTCCTTGTACATAATAATCTGGATGATCTACTATATATCAATGAAAAGATCTGTGAGTCCTCTTTCCAATGAAATTGGTTTCATCCAATTTGTCTATCGGAGCAAGAAGTTATGGTCGATCTACTTCAGCCTATCAAAAGTGAATTTTTGGGTCAACTTCAAATGATCATAACTCCTCATACACAATGATCTGGGTGAGATACTACATATCAATGGAAAGATATGAGTCCTCTTTCTAATGAAATTAGTTTCATCCAATTTAGACATCGGAGTAAAACGTTTTGGTCATTCCCCCTCACACAAAATCCATCCAAACCCTATATTAAAGCCTATTAGAAGCATTATATGTTATATTTCATCAAATTTCCTAAAAAAAAA
>NW_025859417.1:126050-171079 GCF_002878395.1 Capsicum annuum
GCATGAATCTTGAACGATATTTATCATGATTTTAATATTTGGGTCGTGAATCCCCATTGGAAATTGTGTTTTTTTAGAAAGTGTGTTATAAGCACGTTGATGTTGAATATTTGAGATATTTTGAATTATTTGATCTTTTGGTCTTAATGGAGTTGTTTTGAACTCGAGTGTGAAAGACATCCACAACGTGGTTGATTTTGATAGATGGGAAGCATGATGGCTCTCGATTATATTTATATATTACTGAAATTGTTTTGTTGTGGATTGTCTTAGAAATGATCTGAGCTAAGTCTGGGAGAAATCTTTAGCACCAAGTGGGAGGTATAAAGAAACCTTACTTCCCTAGAACTACGTGCCCCCATAGGAGTGAGTCTTAGACTGATTTATATAGTGATCACTAGTTTGTATGGATTTGATATCGATAGTCCTACTCCAATGGCAAGGATAGGACGGCTCTCCCCAACATAGGTTGTACGTTGGACTCCATGTAGCTCACATGGTTTATGTCGGTTATAGGATCTCCCAGTGTGTGTGTGTTTCCTTGTGTCTATGGTGAATGGTGAAGTGATTTAAAAGTGGAATTGTGAAAGTTATTCTTTCAAAAGATTTAAATGATATTTACATTATGAGAATTGATATTCTTGATGAACTAAAAGTGATTGACATATTATATGATGACTCACATGTGTTATTGTACTTATTTCATCCTCTCATGATTATGATGATTTTCTTCGGGATATGTGAGTCTTTCATACATCCTGTATATTTCTTGTAAATATTTTTTATGATGATGTTTATACAACTACACACACCCCCATATACTCGATTCTTTTCCATGGTACTAACCCACATCTTCGGATGTGGGCTACATTTTCTTAGAATGTAGGTTCAGGTGCTCAGTTCCAGGTTCGACAGTGATTCTTCGGGCACTCTATTCTTCATCCTCTGCTGTGGTGAGTCCTCATGTTCTGAGGATGTGATGTCTGATGTTGGTTTCACGAAATTTTTTACATTTGATAACTGAGTATGAGTTAGTTGAGGCATGTCTCAATGGCTCGCTTGTTTTATTGATTTTCTTAGAGGCTTGTCAGACTAGTATAGATGTTGGGAGTTGACTTATAAGTGGTATTTTGTTATCTTTCTGAAATTCTTTTATTCTTGGATGATGATTACTAGGTTGATATTCGAGGGTTATTTATGGAAACCCCGTTGATTTGTGTTGAACTGAATGAAAATGGCTCAAAGGGTTAGCTTGGGGCTACTCGTATCCTCAAGCATAGTGTGTCACTCCGGGACCTATTTTCCGAGGCGTTACAAATTAGTATGCTCAGATGGGGGATAAGTGATGCAACTGCAGGACTTGATGATGAAATTGATGCGAGAAGGTGTGCGACAGAATATGAATGCATTGGATATTGAGAAGCCTGATTTTATAAAGAGAAAGAAGAGTTGCTAAAATATGACGAGAATGAGGAGGATTTTGAGATCGACAAGATACAGAAATATGGGAAAGTATTTTCATCAAACACAATATGGAGAGTAATATAGATTTGAGAAGATGTGACATGGTAACAAAGGTAAACTTTGTGATGAGAACTATACCCTATAAAGACACAAGTCAAATAAGAGCTTTATTTGGATGATCTAGTCGACGATTCCAAGAAATAAGAGATGAGCATCACCAAAAAACTGAAGGTGTAGAAGACCGAGCATGAGGCAATTATAGTTGAAGATGGTATGGGTCATCATCAAGTCTTCCTCAAAGGAATTTCCTACCCTATAGATCCTTCATCTAGCAATCATAAGGATGAAATTCCAGATAGACATTATTATCACAAGTTAGTTTAGAAATACTAAGTAAATTCTTGGAAATTTTAGGGAGATAGAGAATATTTTTAAGATGAATGGGTCGTGTGCATATATAAAAAGTTGATGAGCCAATGTGAGAAATAGGAAATTTCATGCCATTACCAACCGCTAAACCATCATTACCAGTGTAAGGTTGTAACAAGAGGTTAGTAGTGTCTGAGGTCACGTGATATGTAGCATCCAAATCAAAATACAAAGCAAGATCAATAATAGCAGAAGGAGAAGAAAAATGTGCTTGTTTGGGAGTTGACTTGGATGGTGATGGCCTTATTGATGGATAATATTTTTTGTTGGAGCTATGGTAGAAATTATGAGTTTTACGATAAGTTTCACCACATATTTTACAAGTCACATAATGTTTGGACTAATGATTATTAGATCGAGAGAATGAGGAATAGTAATACTGTTGAGGTACCATAGATTGAGCATGATAATGAGTATTGTAGGTAACGAAATTAGAGAGTGAGGGCAGTCCCAGAATAGATGACTGGTTGGTATTAAGGGGTGGAGCGGGTGGAGGATAAGATAAATTTTAAGTTAAGAGGGCATGATAAGTAGTAGATCCAAATTGAGTATTAATGGCAGTAGAACGAAGTTCTACAACCAAGCGTTTTTCTTCCTAAAGAAGGAGCCCAAACAGTTCTTCAGGAGTCATATGACTAGAACACATATTAAATGCAGCCTTGAAAATTCTTAGTGAAGAATCAAGACCATTAAGAACAAATGAGATGATGTCAACATCTTGTACAATGTACAAGCTTTCTGCGAAAGAGTCGGCAATTGCACGCTTCTTCTCAAAGTACTTTATTTTAGAAAGATTACCTTTAGGAAAGTTTTGAAGTTGAGATTTTAATTGTTTAACTCGAGCATGGGCCTGTGACTGAAAGACATGCTCAATTTTAGTCCAAGCATCATAGAAATAGGTTTTTCAATTTAGGTGACTGATGAAACTCGGAGGGTTGCACCACACTATGAGTGACCAGGTCCCTTAAAGTCAGTCATAGGCAATCAAATAGTAAAGCACAGGAAAACTAAAGACTTTGCAGGAAGGTAAAAATACAAATATTTTAACATGGAAACCTCACTGCTCATGGGAGAAAAAAACCATGGCTTACCCTCACAAGCACCCAACAATCCACTATAATCAAACTTTTGATTACAGACTCCAATGAACCTAAATCTAGGTTCCACTTTCTTGTAATAACTCTACTATAAGCCTACCTTGACAACTCTGCCAAGAACTCACCTAGATATTGATTAACTCTAGCCAATATCAAAACTTAGGTAACTCTACCTAAGCACTCTCAAGAAAATAATAAAACATTACTCTTATGACATGAGTAATTTCATTTACAAATCAAGGCTCGGCTCAAGAACGCTTACTATTTTCAATACATATAAAGATCAAGAACGTGAGCAATACTTGAGCAACTGAGTTTTCATCTCTTTTACTCTTTGAATAATCAAGATTGTGAAAACTCACCAATTTTAGAAGCATTCTTTTCCTTTTATAGTGGAATAATGGGTAGGGTAGAAATCTGATTGGGCCAAGTATCCTGAAAAATACAAGCTTACCTGTGCAGTTTGTTACACTAGAAGACAAAACTGCGTAGACTTGGTGAGAACAACATTTTTCCATGATAACCCAGGGAACTGGTCCCGTTTTGTCAACTTCTCATCATCAAACCAAGATGTAGCAATTCCCTATTTTTTAAAATGACAAACCACAGAATATGACCACAGATCTTTGGAGCATCAAATTCATTCACCTTATACTGTTGGAGTGATAACCACTACTATCAGTAAATGTTCCCCCTATCATCATGCACCAAGCTTCTCCTTGTTAATATATCATGCACCCTAGGGACATGGTCCCTTATTGTTAATTGATATCAAGAACTCAACTCATTCATTATGTGTTGAAATTCCCCCTGTCAATAAAGTTTCACTCATCAGTGTTCATTTAAGCATTTTTTACCCTGTCAATATGTCATCATTGCATTCACCACATATTCACTAATAGTCACTTTCTTTCTTGACTTCATTCGTTGCATCAAACATATCACCACTTGGTACTTGGTCCTCTAGTCCTTGACATATAACTATATCATTATCATGCAACACACCTGGTCCCTACCTTATGCATTTAGTATACCCCTTTTTGGCATTATCTAAAAGTAGTAACAGTAAACCAAAAATAAAGTAAGCACAAGATGGTTAAATCTTAGCCACTAGGCAACACTAACATGAAGAACAACTTTTAAATTAAATAGAGAATAGATGACACACACAAATAAAAATTCATTCATTATTAAGGAGATTAGTACCATTGCATTATACCCATAAAACAAAAAAAAAAGTTGTCTTTAAAATCTAACATGACCAAAAAAATTGGAAACTGACACAGAGATGATAAGAGGATTGGCATAATAGGACTTAGTGTCACGACCTGAACTAGGGCCTGACCATGATGGGTATCTCAAGTCCCATATAGAACGGAGATTACCCCCTGCACCTAACCAAATCAAATACACCACACTCCAAGGTCATCTGAATTCCGATCATATAACAAGATAGCATACAATAGTCTAAGAAAGTTTTAAATGCATATCCATAAATAAAAACAGACAGCCAATTGACCGACCGACACCACCAAATATCCATAGTAGGACAAACAAAGCCTTCTAAACTATGATCCAAAATTGAATATTAATAAATTGTTAGGATATGCCCCTGACAATAGCTAGAAAACCAAATCCAAAGGAATATCCAAAATGTAAGGGAAACCATAATCATGAAAATAAGGTCTTTCAAAGTATGGAAACTTACCACTATAATCTGACTAGCTAGTTGATCCCGAATCTAAGTCACTGAGTAAGAGAAGTAGAAGTATGACCAATCCCTATATCGCATGGGAATACAACATCTAAATATGGTTAGCAGGGCAAATGCTAGCATGTAACTTAGGGATAAGGTTAACATAATGACATGATCAACAGTTTAAAATAATTCAAAACTAATACACACAATCAAATGCACAAATATATAATATATATCACATGATGGGATAGGGAATAAGGCTTAACATTGTTTCAAAACTTTAGCCTAGATTCTGTAACTCAACCTTCATATAATAGCACCTATGGGCTATATGGGTCACATCTCTTACCCCCTGATCAGGCCCCAGTATGTGTAGCCGCATGAACCAGAGAATATCCTCATATATATGCACATAGGGGACACAAACCTCTCAACATATACCAAGGTGACTTAAGCACCTGAACATATAATAATTTATAGGGAACATAGACATCCCTAATCATGAATTAGTCATAAGAGGGACCCAAACCTCCCTGGTCACTTTGACCTCTATGTCGACAAATTGGTTTCCAGTATCAATCACTCAAATCTCTACTTTCATGACTCCACTACACAACCCTCATTAGAGACTAATTAAAATATTTATCACAATCCCATTAAATGAATCACAATACACATTTAAGCATTCGTTGCTGGTATCATCATACCAACTAAACTTGCAAGGTAATGCATCATGCCCCAAACAATTTCCACTAACTTGGAGAAAATAACTCCCTTTCTTCATTAATATATGCAGGGGGTCACCGACTCCCTTTGTTAATGAAATCATACTATTTTATTTCAAAGACCTCTTTATATCATTCAAAAATGCCTATATATATTACGGAATAGTTCAAGACTAATTCAATTTTATGAAATCCCATAATTCTCATAATTAAAACCAATTTCACATTATGGGGTTGGGGACACAACCACTCTAAAAGTCACAAGTTTGGAAAAATCACAATTCCCTAGTTCATTCACCATACCCATGCACCCACAAGTTCAAAATCATATTTAAAGCATGAAAATCATATATAAACCATGAGAAAATTGTTCAATTCATAATCATTCAAAACCCCTAACCTTTGTTTCAAAACCAACATAAACTTATCATGAATAACACTTTAAAAAAGATACTTTTACAAAATTAACAATGAGGGAAGAGTAACATGCCTAAAATTGTAAGATGTACAGAGAGAAATTACCCTTGAGAGCACTCATTGATCAACCTCTTGAAAATCGTAAGCGTTCTTGACCTTGAGGATTTGGGAGTATTTGAGAAGTTAATTTTATTGTTTTTGAGTGATAATGACACCCTAAAGAGGTTATAAGATGTGGGTTTCAAGTTGGGTGTGAGGGGAAATATCTAGAATGCCCTCAACTTATAAGATGAAAAAGTATTCCTTGGATTACGATCCAACCCCTTGACTCGTAACCACTCCTTACACCTAGTCACCATGAGTCGTAACCAATGCAGTGCCACTAAGGAACCCTGACTGTTATCCTTACAACTCAATGGCATCACTCATAATGGGACCCTACGACTCATACGGTCCAGTCATAGTCAACACAGAACCCAACTAAGACTTATACTAGACACCCTACGATTATACCTAATGACTCGTAACATATCCTTACGACTCTTAGTCAGCCACTTGTACTCAAAGAAGAATCAAGCCATAAAATTACTAGTTTGGTTACTCATCCCAACAACTCGTCAGGACACCCTATAACTCATAGGGTCTAGAAGTATCCAGGGCAATGAGCTCAAAGCTCAAGAGATTTTCAAGGGCCAAAATTCAGGTTGTTTCAATTCTCCCCCACATGGATCATTCACCCTCAAATAATGGGAAAAATCAATTTCTAGGAAGATTTGACTCTGTACTCCTCAACTTTTGCCTTTAACAAACTGAAAAAATAAAGATGCTAGGGAAATCACTCTTTTCTTTAAAAAAAAAGTCAAAAAACAAAGAGATTAAGAATAATATAGACCTTAGGCAAGATGATCCAGAGCGGAAAATAAGAATGGATATTTGGACTTCATTTCCTCTTCAGCTTCCCAAATAGCCTCTTCAACCTTGTGGTTCCTCCATTTAACCTTTACCAAAGCTGCGCCCTTCATACACAACTGACGAACTTGCCAATCCAAAATTTCAACCGGGACTTCCTCATACGAAGAGAATCTAAAATACCTACCACCTCCAAAGAAATAACAATCGAAGGATCATCCACGCATATTGTCAACATCAAAATAGGAAACACTAGATGAATGGAACTCAAACTTTAAGCCAAATCCAACTCAAATGCAACACTACCAACCCCCTTCAAGACCAAGTAAGGGCCAACATAATAGGTATGAGCTTTTCCTTCTTCCTAAACCACATTACTCCCGTCATTAGATATATCTTTAAGAACACCCAATCGCCAGCACTAAAATCCAATTCCTTTTTTCTCCTATCTGCATAGGACTTTCGGCGACTTTGGGTGGATTTAAAACTATCCCAAATCATTTTCACCTTCTCCATCCCTTGGTAAACCAAATTCGGACCAAATATCTTTGCCTCACCAACCTCAAACCTCCTAATAGGATATCTACACCTCATGCCATACAATGCCTCAAATGGAGACATAACAATACTAGAGTGGTAACTATTATTATAGGAAAACTCTATAAGAGCCAAATGATCAACCCAACTACCACCATAGTCAATCATGCAAACCTAAAACATAACTTCCAATGTCTAAATAGTCCTTTTCACTTGCCCATACGTCTGTACGTGAAAAGTAGTACTAAGGCTCACCCTAGTTCCCAACCCTCTCTAAAATAAATGCCAAAAGTGTGATGAGAATTGAGTACCGTAATCTGACATGATAAAAATAGGAGCCTCGTGCAATTTCACAATATCTTGGAGGAACAACCTCGCATAGTCCTCTGCCGAATAATTTTTTATAACAGGCAATAAGTGAGCAGACTTTGTCATCCTATCCATGATGACCAAATCGAATCAAACTTATTTTGACACTGAGGAAGATCGGTAACAAAATCTATATTAACTATCTCCTACTTACATACAGGAAGTTTGATCTCTTGAGTAAACCCACCATTCCTCAAGTGCTCAACCTACACTTGTTGACACACCATATATTTAGCCATAAAACTGGCCACATTTTACTTCATATTGTTCCACCAATAAATATTTTTAAGATCACGATACATCTTTGTCAAACCAGAATGAATAACATAATGCAACTCTGGAGCCTCAACCAAGATCCTCTCTCTCAACCCATTTATATTAGAAATACATAGTTTGCCTTGGTAACTTAAGATACCATCGCCACCTATCTCAAAAGCTACAACCTTTCATTGTCCTACATCCTCCTTAATGTCATTAAGACAGGATCCAGTCCTTGATTCTCTTTTTTATTAGTATTAAGGGATGACTTTATCACCTCTTGTACAAACATACCACTATCCTCAGATTCTAAGAGACGAACTCTAAGGTTAGCTAGATGATGAATATCTTTCACAAACTCCTGCTTATCCTCTTCCACAAGAGCTAGACTCTCATGTATATCCTACTAAATGCATCAACAACCACATTAGCTTTACCTGGGTGATAGTGGAGACTCATGTCATTGTCTTTCAGTAACTTAAATCATTTTTTCTTCCTGAGATTTAACTCCTTCTAGGTGAAAACATACTGTAGGATCTTATGATCAGAAAAGATATCTACTTAGACTCTGTGTACAAATAGTGATGCCAAATCTGTAATGAAAACACCACAGCTAGCATCTCTAAGTCGTGATTCAAATAATTTTTCTCATGAACTTTTAGCTACCTAAAAGCATAGGCCACACCCTTACCATGTTGTATCAACACACAACCCTGTCCCATACGAGATGCATCACAGTAGACAACAAAACCATCAGTGCCTTTAGGTAGAGTGAAAACTAGAGTTAAAGTCAACTTATCTTTATGCTTCTCAAAACTACCTTCACAAGTGTCAGACCACAAAAATTTTACCTTCTTCTTGGTTAACTTAGTTAACAGGGAGCTATAGTCAATAAACTCTCTACAAATCTCATATAGTAACTGGCTAAACCTAAGAAGCCTCAAATATCAACTAAAGTCGTGGGCCCAGGCCATTTTGTAATAACTATAACTTTCTGTCGATCCACATGATCCCCTCACTAAAAATGACGTGACCCAAAAAAGTAATAGCCTTCAACAAAAACTAAAACTTTAAAAACCTAGCATACAAATGCAGACCTTTTAGGGTTTATAGCACGATACAAAGATAGTCAGCATGATCTGCCTTACTCTTGGAATACACCAGAATATCATTTATAAAAATGATGACAAACAAATGTAAAAACTAGCGAAAGACCCTATCCATCAAGTCTATCAATTTCGCTGAGGCATTAGTCAAACCAAAAAACATTAATAAGAACTCATACTAACCATACCACATTCAAAAGGTAGTCTTAGGGATATCCACCTCCCTAATTTTTAGCTGATGATAACCCAACCTACGATCAATCTTAAAGAAATAAGTAGCACCCTAAAGTTGGCCAAATAAATCAATCAGTAATCCATGGAAGATGAGACTTATTCTTCACCATAACCATATTGAACTAACGGTAATCGATGCACATTCGAAGGGAACCATCCTTCTTACGCATTAAAAAAAATAAGATCACCTAATAGAGACACACTAGAATAGATAAAACCCTTGTAAAAGAGGTCTTTCAACTGCTCCATAAGCTTCTTTGACTTACCCATGGCCATTTTATTGGGAGGGAAAGAGATAGGATGAGTGTTCAAAACAAGGTCAATCCTAAATTCAATATTCCTATCGAGAGGGACACCAGGAAGATCATCAAAAAAACCATGGGAAATTCATTAACCATAGGAACGGATTTTAATAAAAGACCCTCCAAGTTAGATCCTTTACCCAGACCAAATGATAGAGACATCCCATAGAAATAAACTTTCGGACTCTAAGATAGGATATGAATTTTTCCTTAGGAGCTAGAGAACCCCCTTGCCACTCAATGACCGTCTCATTAGGAAAATTAAACGTGACCTTACGGGTCTAAAAATCTAAGGATTCATAGCATGAATACAACCAATCCATCCCCAATATGACATCAAAATCAATCATGTATAATTTTATCAGATCTATTTGAGTTTCTTTACCATCAACATATACCACACAACCCCTATAGACTCTTCTATCAACCACAGAGTCAACCACCAGGGAAAAAATAGAAAAGGAATCAGGAATACTTAGGACCAAAACCAAAATTTACAACCACAAATAGGATCGCATAAGAAAAAATAAGACCTGGATCAAACAATCAATACACATTACAATAAAAGAGTCATAACATACCGATAACGACATTGGGGGATGCCTCTAAGTCTTGGCAGGTAGTAAGGGCATACAAGCAATTTTGTCTAGTGTCGGTACTAGAAAGAGAAGCAGTACCCTTTGGTGCAGGAGCTGATAAAGTGGCAACAAGAATATTATTTTCCTCAAAAACAACCTTAGAAGGACAATTCCTCTGCAAGTGACCAATCTGACCACAATTAAAAAACCTATTCCTCCCTTCTTCATAAAACCCACATGCACCTTTCTGAAGAATCTACCAGGAGGATATGATAGAGTAGACTGAGACCCAATAGCCTAAGATTAGGCGACCTGCGCCCTAAACCCTACATTATACTGAGAATGATTTTCACCTGATGGCTTTAGATAAGAAGAACTAGCCGTAGAGTAGGAACCAAAACTTTCTCAGTTCTTCTTAGACCACTTTTTAGCATCTCTACTAGTCTGTTATTGACCTCTACCATAATAAAAAATCTAAAATTCTTATTCTATCTTTTCTCTATCTTTGCCTATTTCTTCTTCTCTTCTTCAACCTGCTATATGTACACAACCAATCTGAAAATGTCCATATCCATATTCAATAAGGTAGCCTTACTCTCTAGAATCAAATCACGGGATAACCTAGTAGCAAATTTCCTCATTCTGTCCCTCATACTAGATACTAACTCGAGATCATATTAGGACAACTGATGGAATTTCAAGGCATACTCCTTAACCATCATCCTTTCTTGCTTTAGATTAACAAATTCTTCCGTTGTTGCCTCCTTCAACTCCTAAGAAAAAAAAGCAGTCTAGAAAAGCTCTAGAGAAATTATCCTACAGTGTAGATTTGGCGTTATTTCCCCAGATTTCATTCCTCATACCATTGGTATGCTACATCCTTTAGATGATAGACAACGAATTATACACCCTCTACATTAGAAATATACATAACTCAAAATATATTCTCTGTCTCATAAATAAAGTTTTGAGGACCCTTTTTAACCTTAACACTAGTGAACATAGGAGGAATCAGCCTCATAAACTATTTAACCCTTGTGGCCTCAAAAGATGGAGTAACAAAAGCTACACCTCAGACTAAGAAGCTACCAATTGAGCTAACATATGAATGGACTTACAAAATTCCACATTCGACACATCAGCCTGAGAAGCTCGAGAAGGACTAGAAGGGATCGTTGGAACTCTATAAGGGCAATCAAGAACTGTACCTCTAGACTAGGTTTATAACCCATAAGTAGGACGTGTCCTATCAGTACTGTCCTCAAGTGGAAAAAAGAAGTTTTCATAAGCTTCAGATCATCTGGGACGCATGATCTGAAAAGCGAACAAACGAGAATTAGAGAGACTCAAGACCTTAGATTCTATAGCTTGAAGCAAAACAACAAGAAAGGGAAACATTCCTAAATATCTAATAGCCTCCCCTTTATAAGTATGGCATGCTACATACCTATAAAAGTGACTCTACTCGACACGCCTTTGTTAGATACCCATGACACTAAACCTAAGCACTGATACCACCTTTTTCATGACAAGAACTAGGGCCTGGTCATGACGGGTATCTCAAGTCCCACATGGATCAGATATTACCCCTACACCTAACCAAACCAAATACTCCACACCCTAAGGTTAACTGAATTTTGAACATATATTAAGATAGAATATAATTGTCAATAAAACTTTTAACTATATGTCTATAACTAACCAACGACGACCAACCAAATGACCGATTGATGCTGCCCAATAGCCAGGGTAGTCCAAATAAAACCTTATAAACTATGATCCAAACTGAATAATAATTAAGTGTTAGGACATGCCTCCGACAATAGCAAAAAAAGAAATCCAAAGGAATAGTCAAATGTAAAGGAAACCATAATCATGAAATTGGGTCTTGTGAAGTATGAAAGCCCACAGCTTTAATCTGACTCATTAGCGAATCTTGAATCTAAGTCCTGAGTAGGAAGAGTAGAAGTATGACCAATCCCTATATCGGGTAGGGATACAACATACAAAAATGGTTAGAGGGATAAAAACTATCATGTAACTCGGGGATAAGGTTAATGTAATGACATGATCAACAATTTAAAATCATTCAAAACCAATGCACATGATCAAATGCATAAACATATATATATATATATCACTTATTGGGATAGGGAACAACGATTAACATGTGTTTCAAAACTTTAGCCTGGATTGTGTAGCTCAACCGTCATATATTGGGTAGCTCAACCATCATATAATAGTACCCAAGGGTTATATCATCCCCAACTCTTACCTCCTGATCGGGCCTCAGTGTATGTAGACACACGAATCAGAGAATAATCTCATATATATACATATAGGAGACTCAAACCTCCTAAAATATACCAAGGTAACTTAAGAACCCGATCATATAATGATTTATGGGGGAGTCAAACCTACTTAATCATAAATTAATAATAAGAGGGATCGAACCTCCCTGTTCACTATGACCCCCGCTTCAGCAAATGTGGTTTCCATTATTTTTCATTCAAACCTCTACTTTCATGACTTAGCTACACAACCCTCATTAGATCCTAATTAAAACATTTATCACGCAATCCCCGCTATGAACCATAATACACATTTAGGCATTCATTGTTAGTATCACCATACCCACTATACTTGCAAGGTAATGTATCATGCCCAAAACAATTTCCATCAACTTGGAGAAAATATCTCCCTTTGTTCATTAATACATGGAGGGGGTCACCGACTCCCTTTGTTCATTAAATTATACCATTATATTTTAAATACCTCTTTATATCATGCAGTAGTTCAAGACTAGTTCAATTTTATAAATTCCCATAGTTCTCATAATTAAAACCAATTTCACATTATAGGGTTGGGGACATAACCACTTCAAAAGTCACAAGTTTAGGAAAATCACAATTCTCTAGTTCATTTACCATACCCATGCACCCATAAGTTCAAAACCATATTAAACCATTGAAATCATATACACACTATGATAAAATTATTCAATTCATAATCATTCAAAAACCCTAACCTTGGTTTCAAAACCAATTATAATATCTCATGAATAATACTTTAAAAGACATGATTTTGCAAAATTAACAATGAGGGAAGAATAACATGCCTGAAATAGTAAGATGTATGACGAGAAATCCCCCTTGAGAGCCCTAATTGATCAATCTCTTAAAAACCTTAAGTGTTCTTGACATTGTGGATTTGGGAGTATTTGAGAAGTTATTTTTGTTTCTGAGTGATAATAACACGTTAAGAAGGTTATAAAATGTGGGTTTGAAGTTGCGTAAGAGGGGAAATATGTAGAATATCCTCAACTTAAAAGCTGAAAAAGTGTCGTCTTTGATTACGAGTCAGCCCCTTGCCCCGTAACTACTACTTATGACTCGTCATCACTAGTCATAACCAATAAAGTACTACCAAGGCATCGTACACTTTTATCCTTATGAGTCAATGGCGCCACTCATAATGGGACCCTATGACTTATATGGTCTAGTCGTAGTCAACACAGAACCCAACTACGTACTTATACTGGACACCATACGACTATACCTAACGACTCATAACATATCCTTAAGGCTCTTAGTGAGCCACTAATATTCAGAGAAGAATCAAGCCACAAACTTACTAGTTTCGTTATGACTTGTCCTGATGATTCATCAAGACACCCTTCAACTCATGGGGTCCAGTCGTAACCAGGGAAGTAAGCTCAAAGCTCATAAAATTTTCAAGGGACAAAATCTTGTATGTTTCACTTAGGTATAGGGAAGCTTAGGGGAAAGTGACGTAATTAACATTTCTATTCTTGCATGCTATGCAGCATGGGTTTCCGGCCAATGCTTGGTATGGATTTTCACTTCTGTATTTAGTCCTTGAACTTTACTAGTAAGTTCTGCAACCTTGATCTAGAGCTTAACATTTTCTACTACAAGTTTTTCAGAAGCACCTAGCCCCTCAGAAGATAAATACTATTTTTTCATCTTTAACTGCATTATCTCAGTATCATTAAATGATAACTTAATCCTCAACTTCTCTATTTATTTTCTTAGATTTTCTTGAACAGATAGAAGCTCAAACACCAGAGATATGGTTCCCATTTTTCCTTTTATTCATTCATTCTACACCAATGTTGTCAAACTAAATATTTGTTTTATAGTTCTTGGGGACCTTTTAGTTCCAGCAACTCCAAAATGTTAAAATATATTATTCAAGAAATATCCATATTTTATTCCATGTTTTTCTTGCATCTCATGAATCACCTTGTGCATATTCTCTATCATTAGATCAGACAAACTTATTAAATCAAACTTGCTTAAGCATTTTATCAGAAACAAATCAGCTGTATAGGCTATAGTTCTTTTCTTCAACCTTGGTAAAATGACCTTATTTATGAACTCGAACACCAACTAGAACTAATTGGTGAGAAAATTCTTTATCACACCTGCTATTGATGTCCCTCCCACCTTAGAAGCATCAATTATGAAATTAGTTAAGTGTTGTTGCTTTACAACAGTCCTCACACCAATAACAGGAACATCTTAGATTTTCTCTAGTGATTCTTCATCCAGTCTGATTTGTTTTTCTTTCACTTTTGTATTCAAGATAAACCATCATTTGAGAATTCCATAGTATAATATAATTCTCTCACATCACCCTCAAACACCATGGGAGTTGGTTTCTCTAATAGATGCAACCAACCCTGATGTCTCACATACTCTACCGGCTCTACCATTCTAGGATTCTTATATATCTTAGGATAAAAAACCTTCCTGATATCACCTTTTGTATTTTTAGTATCCTATTTCTTTGCTCTCTAGACACATCCTTCTTTTCTTTTTCTTTCTTTCTTCTTTTTGTACCATTACTTGATTCTTTTTCAATAACTTTTGTTTTTTTAGGACCATGTCCCTTAAAGACTTTTTTTCTTTACACAGCTATGTGTTTATTCTTTATTCCAATAGGGCTACCAAACTTTGAACTGGAGGACCTAGTCTTTCATGCAATATAAACATCTTTTCCTATTTTCTCAATTGTAGAAGCAATATTCGGATCAATGTCCTCGTCTTCTCCAACCTCTACAATTTTAACATTCTCTTCCTCCTCTACTAAAGCAGCTTTCTTAAGTCTTCTTCTATTGGTAGTCTAAGACTTGCTTTTCTTTATTGCATCCACCATCCGTTTTTTTCTAGACCCCTTAGTAGAATAGGATCCAACAACTTTTACACTAGCATCACTCACTTTCTCCTTTCCTTTACCACCCTTCCATTTCTTTATGAACAACCTCAGAAAAGGTTTATTCTTATCCTCCTCATTAGGAGGTAATACAATTTCTTCATCCTTAGATGTTTCATTCCTTTCTCCCACTATTTTCTCTTCTATAGTGGATGAACTTTCCTTGGGATCATATGCAAGAAAAATTAAATTCTCAACTACCTAATCTATGCTACTAGATAGATCAGACCTCTTTACAAGTATTTATTTATCAAACTGTATAAAAATTTATGTTTGAATCAGAGGGAGTAGAGGAACCAAATACTTGTATGTTTTTTAAAATTTTAGTACCTTATAATTCTTTAGAGTGAAGAGAGATTAGAGAAAAATTAGAGGGTTTAGGTTCTTCTAGGAAAGAAGGAATTTTAGATTGAGAAGTTTCTTGTTCAATTGGAGAACCAAACCCTTGATTTAGATCCTCCATTAAGGTTGATTTGATAAAAATTTTAGTGGTTGAGGGTGTTTCAATAGGGACAAACTTATTTAAAGGTTTTGGATTTTCTGGAGAGGACTCAATAGGCAGAGTAAATATAGGTTCTTGTTGACGACTTAAAGTGATTTCTTATAAGGTATTGACGTTAAAGAATCAGATTGTTCGATTTAGGGATTTTCTGAATTTAGTTCATTTAAGGTGTTTGAAACTTCAAGTGAAAGCAGGATGGGTAAAATATTCTTTGATTCTTGAGAAAGATCAGAGGAGGACTCTTTTATGAAGGTTGAGGAAAATAGAATTTTTGCCATTTTGAATTTTTGAGATAAAAACGACCAGGTTAGTTTTAGAGAAGAGGACAATTTAGGAAGATGATTTGAGTTAATTGGGGAAGAGTGAGAACAAGAAGATTTGATTTTGTAATTAATGGAGGTGACTGTTAGACAATTAAAAAGGCCCTTTTGAATTAACGTATCTAACTCCAATAAGTGAGACTCTTCACATTTGTTGTGAATTGACATCATTTGTTCACATTAGGAAGGACATGTGGCCATTTTAAATAGAAATTTTATGATTTTTAAGGCATTCTATTTGGTACTAACCTGAGTGATAGGACCAAGTCCTTCTATTTCTTGAGTGAATTCTCCATTTTTGCTTGCCTCAACTATTTTTCCTCCAAATTTTTCCTATGGGGTGTATACCTGCAAAAGTAAATTACTGAGTTAGACCATTGTGCACCTACCTTACCAAGGATATCTATCACCTTACCATAGCTAAATTTAGGAAAAAATAACTGATTCATTTAGTAGGTCAGGTTAAGTTGATCAATCCCATCATCATCTTGGTAGTTTCAATACACCATTTCATTTTAGAATTTTTTTTGAACATGGGTCTGAGGATCAGGTCTCATACTTTGCATCCTTTAAATTTCTAAGCTTCCTTCTGCGTTGTATTGAACCAGTCAATATCTTTTCACAGTTTTGAGCTTACATTTCAACAAGAATGCTTAGAAATCCATGTAATATGAGACTTGATCTCTTATTTACACTCTTGTTTCCAAAATATGATGTCAGAATATCAAGAGAGTGAGAGCACTGTCTCTTCAGTTTGGCCTTCTGAGATAAGTTTTACAAGGACCAGGTCCCTATTTATTTTGACTAGACCCTCTTTATTGATCTTCTACTGGAGTTGGGGTGTTTGCCTTAGATTCTGGATGACCATCTCATTCCTAATTCTCATATTTTCCATGAATCAACATCATTGTGTTCAATACCAAAGTAAGTTGCTTTCCATCTGCCACACATATTTTTGGTCCATTTTACCATTTCCATACGAGACACCTCCACCTTGAAGTGTTTTTGAGATAGAGAATTTAGTTAGACTTTCTAGTCATATGCTTTGAATATCCACTATCAGTGATCCTATTCTGACTTCAATCTCTTTCTCCACCTATAAAAAGAGTCATTTGTTGATTTAGGAACCCACTTGAGTTTGAGTTCCTAGTAGGAGGACAAGGGTGTAATCAAATTCTTCTTGACCCATCTTGGTAATGAGAGCTTCTTCATATTCAAAAGACTGGAGCCCTAAGGATAGCCTTTCCCATGCTTAATATATTTAACACTATTTATTCTAACTCTCATTCAACTTTGATAGTTTTCTTTCATGTGACCATCTCTTCCATAATGTTTGCATAGAGGTTTTTGGACTTTATTTTTGACATCTTGAACAATCTTTCCTTGAGATCCAGGTTATTGAGATTTGTATTGATATCCAAGGCCTTTGCCATTTCTGACTCCTTGACAAGTTAAATTAGAAAGGATCTGTGAGGATGTGGTCCGTTGTAGAAATTTACTAAGTTCTTCTCTCAGATGGACCAGGTCCCTTTCTAAGTCTTCATTCTTATGCAGTGAAATCATGAGGTTCTTTTGATAATCCCTCAATTTTTCTTCAAGCTTTGTTTGAAGCTTTGAGGCTTCTTTCTTCCCTTTACTATCAGAAGCATCTACTTTATCCAGTTGACTCACCAAACTCAGATTATTAGATTTTAACTTAGCAAATTGTTCTTCTATTTTAGAAATCTAGAGATTTAAAGTAATTATTCAAGCTCCTAATTCTCTAATTTCCCTTCTAGAGAATTTTTCTCAGTAGTCAGTTCACACATTGAACCAATCAACACATTTGCTAGTGTTTTTCACTTTCTAGTAGAGTAGTTATTTAAATTTTTCTTAATGTCAAAGAGAGTTACTTTTTTCTTCATTGTCAGTGTTTTTCATGAGAGAAAATAATGAATCAAAAGTCACTTTCTCATCCTTCACTGGTACCCTGTACATATCTTCAACCTTCTCAGCTTCATTAGATTCACTGGATGCCCATACAACTAAGGACTGCTTTACAGCAAAATCAGCTGCAGCTTTTCTTCTTGACTTTATAGGGACCTGGTCCCTGTTTTTTCTTTTGTCACTTTTAGTCTTGATATATTATTGATGATCCATTTTGTGCATTGTACAATCCTTAATGAAATGCTCAGGACTTCCACATTTGTGACAAACCTCCATAGTTCCTCCATTTTTGCCGCTACTTCTACTTATTTAAAACTGACCACTTTTCTTCATAGCTTAACAATTTTTTTTTACAAATAGGCAACATCAGTGTCTTGTTTACTAGAGTCAAATTTTGATGCCTTCAAAAGAAAAGATTTTTTTGCTTTTTTCTCCCTTCTTATCTTGTCCTTGCTGCTTCTTGAGTTCATGTGTCTTTAAACTACCAATAATCTCATCCATAGTGATATTTTTTTGGTTCCATGCCTCAGTAATAGCATCTACTTTGCTTCCTGAGATTTAGGAAGAACCCCCAGAATTTTTCTCAATTGTTTATACAGAGAAATCATTTTTTCTAAATAGTGCAACTCATTGATGATTGAAGTGAATCTTGTATACATCTCTTGGATAGTTTCTCCTTCTCTCATAGTGAAGGTTTTATACTGAGTAGTCAGCATATCAGCTTTTGAATCCTTCACATCAGTGGTCCTTCAGGAGAAGTCTTCAAGCAATCCCAAATTTCTTTAGTATTTTCACATGCAGAATCATGTTGTATTCATTAGGCCCTATGACACAAACTAGAAATTTTTTGGCCTTATAATTCTTCTCAACTTTCCTTCTATCTTCATCATTATACTCTCTCCTACTTTTAACAACCATTCTAGTTATTTCTACTTTTTGACCTCTTTAACTAGCACATAAGGACCATCTAGTATTAAATCCATCAGTTCACTATCCTCAGCTATAATAAAGTCAAACATCCATGTTTTCCACCACCAATAGAACTTCCCATTATGTCTAGGTGGTCCAGTTGTAGATTACCTTTCTTCCAGATTAGGTGGAGCAGCCATGATAACCATTTAACTCTAGGTGTTAACCTTTTAGAGTATTTTGCCTCTAATACAAATAGATAAAACTCGAAGGGTTACGCCACACTTTGAGGGACCAATTTCCTTAAAGTTAGTCACAGGCAATCAAACAGTAAAGCACAGAAAAACTAAATACTTTGTAAAAGAGGTAAAAACACAAAGATTTTAACATGGAAACCTCCTTGCTCAAGGGAGGAAAAACCACGGCTTGCCCTCGAAAGCACCTAAAAATACATTACAATTAAACTCTTGATTACAGACTCTAATAAACCTAACTTTAGGTTCCACATGCTTGTAATAACTCTACGACAAGTCTACCTTGACAACTCTGCCAAGAACTAACCTAAATATTGATTAACTCTAACCAATATCAATACTTAGGTAACTCTACCTAAGTACTCTTAAGAAAACAAGAAAATATTACCCTTATAACATGAGTAATTCATTCATAAATAAAGGCTCGACTCAAGAACACTCACTTTTTTCAGTAAATATAAAGATCAAGAACCTGAGCAATACTTGAGCAACTAAGTTTTTGTCTCTTTCACTCTTTGAATAATTACGATTGTGAAAACTCACCAATTTAAGAAGCATTTTTTTCCTTTTATAGTGAAATAATGATTAGGGTAGAATTCTAATTGGGCCAAGTATCCTGAAAGGTACAAGCTTACCTACGCAATTTGTTACACTAGAAGATAAAACTGCACAGACCTTGTGATAGATATATTTTTCCATGACGACCTAAGGACCTGGTCCCTTATTATCAGCTTCTCATCATCAAAACAAGATGTAGCAGTGACTAAGAAGAGGACCAAAAATTATTTGACAAAGCCAAACAAGATTGATAAGATTGTTGCATTACCATTCACCATATGCAGGATTGGAAGTAACCACTGGTTGTGCTTGGTTGGTATCGGACTCTGTAGCATAGGGGGTGACAATATTTATATTTAGAGGATTAGAACCAAAAATAAATGAGTCAAGAGAAAAGTCTTTGAGCATGTCCAAGGTATTTTCTTTCCAAAGATAATAGTTGTTTTTGTCAAGTTTAATAGAGAGGTTTGGTATTTGAATAATGGTGGAAGAACTGGACTCTTTTGTAAGTGACAACAGGTTGATGGGGTTTGGAGAATTGGTCATAGGATTGATGGGCAAATCTGATACCATAATAAGGTTAAGGACGAGAAGAGTTTGAGAAAATAAGTACAGATCAATATTCTACTGATTGTATCTTTTAATATATAATCTTTGTACATATTGAAGATAAATATAAGTCCTTATCTAATACCTATTCTACAGGAAGAGTAATCTGCTTGTTATAGGATAAGCTACAATAATTCAAATTAAAAAAAACTCTAATAAGTATCTATTATAACCATACCTTTATTACAGAGAACCCTAGTTACAGTTATTCTTTGGTAGTCGAAGAAGCTTATTTTAGCTTTTCTAAGAATTACCTCAGCAGTTTACCGAATTTGGATAAGCTTCCTCTTGTGCTAGAATGGAAGTTTGTAACAAAGCATGTGAAATAGCTTAGAGAAAGAGTAAATATGCATGTAGGAGTAACGAAAGTCATTTTCATGATAATTCAAATGGATATCTATGTCCCTACGTGCAAGGATGTGATGGGAATCCATACCTGAAAGATGGTTACTAAGGTATGTATATGTGATCACTCTCAAATTGCTCCCCTCTCTCTAGTGTTTGTAAATTTTTTGAAAAATAATTTGGGAGTAGGGGAGGAGATTTTTAGGTGTAGAATTAAAATCTCACCAACAAGCTAAAAATTAAGATAGATATTCAACTGAGCTACCAATATTCCTCGTTTGTGAACTTTGTCGTATCCTTCCTTACAATAAATTTGCATGGCTTAAATCTTTTACAATAAAGAGATTATGTCAAAATTCATTTTCTCTATATTAGTTTACTGTTTAAATTAATATAATATCTTAGTTATAACCTCAAAACTAACCCCCCACCCCCCACCCCGTACACACAAACTATTTTTTTTATTACTATAGTTGACTTTCAAAATAAAATCATTTTTTTCTTGAAAATTAATATTCATAAGTTTGTGCTCTACGAGCTTGAAGATATCGATGAATCTATAGATTGGAAACCAGATTATAGTTGTGCCAATGATTCCATTTTCTAGAATATAGAATGGATATATAAATGCACATGTCTTCCAGATTTCAAAGGTAATGGTACCATATGCAATCGTGATAATCCTCAGAGAAAATATTAGAATATTTGTCACGACCCAAAATCAACGGTCATGATAGCACCTATCATGAAAAGTCTTGTGTAATTCCCTAAGAACCCATCCCAAGATGTCACATGGTTCTTAAGGTCACACATGGCCTCAAGCTAACCCTCTAAGCCTGTCATCACTTTCAGAACTCACTGTAACACAAATCATGCTAAGATAAAGAGGAATAAGTATGTCACGACCATGCTTAGATACAAAATAATACTGTCCTTTACAACCAAAATACTGAGATCCTATACATACTAGCACAGTAATCTGACAAAGCCTCTACTACATAAGAGTGAGGATCCATTAGGACAGATCCTTAACTGACTCGTACTGAACTGAAAACAAACGACCATCTATCAGCAAGACAAAATGAGAGATAGAGGTCCTCGAACCATAAGGACTCACCAACTGTAGAGTTGTAGAATAAGGTACTCAAAGATCACTGTCGCTGCTGAGACTGAGCACATGAACCTGTATCATGATGAAATATAGAATACAAAAGAGTATATGAGTCAGTACTTGGGAATGTACTGAGTATGCGGGGGTGGATGCAACATTTGAATAATATCATAAATGTATAAGAAAATCATGCATGCTGATCATAATAATTCTCTACACTTGAATTATCTGAAATATTTTTCTCATAAATCATCAGTAGTAATACATGCTTTATAAATCTCGTAAATCATTTATCTCAACTCAAACTCTTTAACTCATGATTTAGAGTGACTCGGTAACTCAAGAGACTTAAATCATTATAGACGTGGGAGTTTCTTATAACCGACATAACTACACCATATGAGCCGCATGGAGTCCAACGTTTTGCCCTCCTAAGGAGAGAACCCCACATTGGCAAAGGTGTCATATTCTTGCCAGGGAGTACAACCTCAATCTCATCTTTACAATATCATACTCGGCCTTTGGCCCACAATTATCAATATCAGTCCTATGATGGCACATAGTTTTAGGAAAATACCAAATTTCCCGCTCGGTGCTAAATACTCCTCCCAGACTCAGCTCAGAATGCATTAGGAAATCCACCTCAATCAAAATCAAATCATGGTTATATTATAAAGACGAAAACAAAAATATATATATCTCATCTGAAAATTATAAACATCTTGTGGATTCCTAACTTGACTCAACTCAACAAAAGCTTTCTGAATATCAAGTACATTTGTTTATCAAATCATTTCAAATATCAAAAACTTCATGGAAACATCATAAGATTCATTCTTCCCTCTCAATTTCACATATCAATAGACATCCAATAGTCAAATTTCTCATGGAAAGGAATAACTCATGACACTTGTCTCAAATCATCCATAAATCATCAATTCATAATAAAAATATTCAACTCATGGAACTTGACTTAAATTGCTTAGAAATTATCAATACACAATGATAATATACGGCTCATGGAATAAATTCTCAATTTAAGAAACATGATGGTGAAATAATCATAAATATCAAACTTATTCAACTCAAATCTCATAAATCAAAATTAAAGAAATTTGGGTGTAAACCCACTTGCAAAATCATGTAAATCAGTAGTAGAAATTAAACCTTTAGGCATAAGAACGAAAGGAGTGTTCTTGTTCAAACCCCACATACATCAGATTTTGATTTTGAAGATATAGAAACTTGCTTGAAACTTCTTTCTCACACTTTTAGACCAAGACCTTGCTACCTTTGACTTGAGAATCTTAGTTCTTGAACAACTTGAAGATATTTATGAGAGATTTCTTCAATTTCTTGGAGATGATTTGGTTTTTGGGTTTGGAAGAAACCCTAGGTTTCTAGAGAATTCTTGAAAGAAAATTGGAGAGAAATGGAGAGAAAATTATCTTTTCTTCTCTACATAGATATATATATAAGGCCACAAGGAGCGGAAATGACCAAGATGCCCCTTTAAAAAAATTGAAATTTGTTGATCGGGGCCTGTGACAGTCAACCTGACGGTTTGTCAGAGAGACTAATGGTCCAACAAGTCGTCCTTCACTCGAACACCAAAACTGGAATGTTCTACCTAGACGTGACAACTGACCTGACGATCCATTAGAAAAGTGATGGTCCACCAAGTCATCCGTCACTTGAGGGCCAGAAATGAGACATTCTGTCTCGGTCTGATGGACACCTTGACGGTCCGTCAACTTTGTGATGGGCCACCACTTTAACCATCATACAACATCCCAAAAAGGGAGCTACTGCCTTGTCTTGAAGGGACACTTGAAGTTCCACCAATAACCTGAAGGTCCACCAGGTCGACCGTCAAACCTGGCCGTTCTGATAGCGTTTAGTAAAACGTCCATAACTCCTTCGTTCGATGTCAGATATTGATGAAATTGGTATCGATGGAAAGATTATTCAATGCTCTACATGAAAAGACAGATTTAGGCTTAAGGAATGATCGGGGTATTACATCTTGATAAGTAATTATATCAAGTCTTGATAAGTAAGTCTATCACCCAAACTGATATGATATGAATGATAAAACCAAAATCTAAGGCAAGACTCCTAGAATGGAGTCGAACCACATATGCATAGTAAAATCAAAAATTACATAACCAAAAATACCAAAAGAATATCCCAAAATATGGTGTCATGGTGTAAGAACCAACTAATGCAACTCGGAGTCAAAATATACATAGGATATCCAAAAAGGAACAACTCTCTCTGAATACAAAAAAGACATAGTCTAGATAAGAAAAACATAGAAGTCAACATCAAATGTATAAATTATAGACTCTAATTACCTCCCAAATCAACTGTCGTGTAACACACTCATACCTTGATCTGCACCGAAAGGGTGCAGTAGGGTGAGTATTGTCCACTTGTATTCAGTAGGTATCATAGGCCGATTGAGCAAAGTAGAAAATAAAGCATATAAATACACACTCTGGGAACGTCACCTATAATCAGAAAATGTCCCAAATGGTATCCCACAATGTCTCCATTAATAGTTCTATAGTATTTACATATACCATACACAAATATGATAAAGAAGAACAGGTATATAAATATCACACATATAAATATAAAAAAGTGGTAAACATAGCCAAATATCACATCAAGATGATACTCCGTATACACCTACCAAGAAATGCACTCGAGGTAGGACCCATGGGAGGTACGTCAACCCATATACAATACAATATTGAATATCAATATCCATTAATCCTCTTAAACACATCTCTTGGTAGAGGGTCTATAATAATATCACATGCTAGTGTTTTAGTATTTCCTCAGTGGCACCAATGTTTCACAACTGAATATAATATGAAGATCTTATGCTCACAACCAATTAGAATAAGAGATCCCAATAATTAACCAAAATGCCAATCATGTGAGCTAAAATCCCCTCAATATGTACAACAATCCATGAAATCAACATAATCATATGCCAATAGAGAGAATTACTGAACAATAAGTCATTGATACGACATAAATTGTAACTTAGGCTTTTCACCAACAGATACTACCAAATATACATACATAAAGGCCAACAACGTCATATAAGATCCCACACGATCAAGTATAGCACATTATATCTCAAAACCACTAATTCACAACAATATAAGGCCCCAACACGGGCACAAAATAATAATATAGTCATTTTCATGATTTGGTTTCCACACCCTTAACATGATTTTTATATCCATATTAACTACCCAACTCAGTCTGAATAAAATTAACCCATAACCTATCTTAAAGGCTGAAACCTGCAGGAACAATCTTTCAATACCAAGCTTTCACCTTACGAATGGACTGAAGATCAATTAAAACACACAAATATGAAATTTATACATTAAAAGAAAACTAATGATGCTCATATTACCTATTTTTAAATCGGGATCAAAATGGACCTTCGAAATAAATTTTCTAAAAAAAAGGGGGGTAAAACTGGAATTTTAGTCTAAAAATATATTTCTCGCTATTAAAGAAACTCGTAGGTGAAAAAAAGTGAAAATGAGTTGAAATTGAAGTTTGAATTGAATAAATACTATTTTGGGACTTTTAGACCAAAATCCCCAATTTCCACTTTTAAATCCTAGTTTAGACAAGATTTAAATGATGGGATCAAAGAAAAATAGTTAAAATAGGAGTTTGGAGCTTACCCAAGTTGAAAATAGAGGAAATTGCCTAGAAACCCTAAAACTCAAAGCTCCAAGTCTCACAATGGTGAAGAAAATTAGAAAAGAATTTTATATACCCAGGTGTCAGGTGCCGCTAAAATGGTCAAATTATTATTTTAGCGGTCACCGCTTAAGTTGTCAAGTACCTCTTTAGCAATACACGCTTAGCGTGATATTCTACTTAAGGGGACAAGGGTCTCTTTAGCACCCTCCTGTAACGCCCCGAGATCTAGTTTTTGGGATGCCACATTGTGCTCCAAACTATAAGTAGTCCTGAGCTGACCCTGACTGCTTTTCTACTAAATCTGAATCTCATTATAAGGGAAATATGAATATGGAAACATAATAAATGTGGAAATCTTATCTGAAACATACTAATCTCACAAGTCTTGGTAAAACAATACTAAAAAATCTGAATACTAAATAAAAAGTCAAAAACTGAATCTAGTAGTCCGACAGGCCTCTACTGACTGAGTCTAGAGAGTCACTGGGATAGGCTCCAGCTGACTTAAATTGTCTGAAATGAATAATGAAACATCTACTAATAAATCAAAAATCTAAATAGCTAAGTCCACAAACTATGAGAACTCACCAACTGCAGGGATGTAGATGAGATGCTCAAAAATTAGTCACGCTGCTAAGACTGAGCACCTGAACCTATATTATGAGACAATGTAGCTCATAGACGTATATGGATCAGTACTTTGATAATGTACTGAGTATATAGGGGTGAATGCAATAATTAAGCAATATCATTAAAATTTATAAAATTATGCATACTAAATGTAAATGACTCACATCGGCTTGAGTAATCTGGAATGTGAAGATCATGAATAGTAAAGCACACAATATAAATCTTGTGAGTCATAACACTTAGTTCTAAAATATGTATTTCTGTTCTATTCTCAAATCATAGAGGCTAAGTGAAAAAGGGCTCACCATTTTATGTCTGAAACTAAAAACTGTAATTTTGTAATCTTAAATCTTAAGTAAAATATTATTTGAGTAAGTTTGTGATCCTTTACACTTGGTTTTTCTAAAAGATTTTCTATTAATCTTTTCTGTTAGCTAGAAGGGAGGTACGTTACTACGGTTTCATACGTTAGAACTACATACCAATGTAGGATTTAGATTATTCCCACTTATACGTGGATGACAGATATGTGATCACTTAGATAGGTTATACTCTCTAGCAAGAGTATGACTCCTCTCCCCAACGTGAGGATTCCTCCTTAGGGGGACAAGAATGTTAAAGCTATAAAAATCAACTGTATATCTATAAAGCTAAATCTATAATTTCAATCTGTAAAGTGGATTTCATATCTATTCAGAGACCAAAAGGTCAAATCTTTATCAATAATCTAAAAGGAATCTAATCATAGGGTGGTTAGAGCACAACAATTCTTAAAATAGAAATCTTAAATTAGGGCTTAATGACCCATGTATCAATCTCATGTTAAAACATCAAAATGTTCATGCTTGATAATGTAAACATTGATAATTCAACTCAAAATATGAAATTTTTTGCAATATGCATGAAAATATGAACATAATCATATAATTCAACTTCTAAATCATTGGAATCTCATAAGCTTGTAAATAACATTAATGAGTATAAATCCCAACTTCAATTTCATGGGAAATCATATAAAATTAAGTAAATTCATAATTAAAATAAGTTTTAGGCACAAGGATGAAATGAGTATCCTTGTTCATAACTCCATATACCTTAATTGGTGATCTTTGATGAAAAACTTACATCTTGGATTCCTATTGTTGCTCTGGAGTGAATTCTCAGAGTTTTTGAATTGGAGATTCTTAATCTTGAATTTTTAATGGGGGAATTTGAATTTCTTAGAGGGAAAGTTTATTGAACTAGGGCTCTGCTTGAGAGAGATTTGATGAAAAGTGGATGTAAAGTGCTTTGAAGGGGTTTAATTCATTGTTTAAGATGGAATAGAGGCTTGTAGAATGACCAAAGTACCCCCTTTAATCCTAAAAACGGAATTGGAAAAATAAACTTCTTATGAACTGGGTGGTCACTGCGATGCGCCACTATCATGGTGGCTCATTGGAAAAGGACGGGCAGGAACTGGGCTTTTACCACGACGTGCCACAATCAGGGAGCCCCTTTAGTTAGTCATTTTGATCACTGGCGCGATGCGCTAGTATCATGAGGTCTGACTGGAAATTACCAAACGGGAAATTGGTCCTCTATGCGATGCGTCAAAATCGTCGAGTCTCACTAGAAATTGACAATTATCATTTAAACCATCTCTGCAATGCGCTAAGGACCCAAATCACGGTATTTTACGAATGAAGCTTAAAATAGCCCTAACTTCTCATTCGGTCATCGAATTTAGGCGAATTTTATATCATTGGAAAGCTTATTAAATTTTCCACACAATAGGAGGTATAAATCTGGAAAATTCCACACGAAATAATTATTATTTATTTTGTAAGCTATCCCTTAACATTTTAGGAGCAAATTTTAACAAAAAAAGGTACGGGGTAGTACAATATCTCCCCCTTGGGAACATTCATCCTCGAATGTGGCTAGATAAGTTGAGAATACTGAGGAATATAAGAGTATAAGATATCATGCACAACTGAAATAAACTGAACAACTGAATCTAAATCATTCTTAGCTTCTGAGTAATTTTGTGAGTGCATAAACTTACATGAGGGCAACTATATAGCTGAATATATGATTAGAAAAGAACTGAATCAAGGAAGAGTACTACCTTCAGCTAAATCTGAGTTTGCAGAGAAAAGGTGAGGGTACTTGGCTCGCATATCTGCTTCTGCTTCCCAAGTGGCACCCTCACCAGCTAATTCCGCCAAAGAACTTTGACCAAGGGAACTTCTTTGTTCCTTAGTCTATGGATCTGATGATCTAAAATGTCAACTGGAATCTCTTCGTATGAAAGATTGTTCTGAATATCTGAGCTTTCTAAAGTAACTACAATAGTGGAGTCACCAATGTACTTTTTAAGCATAGAGATGTGGAATACAGGATGAACGGATGACAAGTATGCGGGTAAATCAAGCTCATAAGCTACTCTCCCAACACGACTCAGAATTCTATAAGGGCCAACATACCGGGGACTAAGCTTCCACTTTTGTCCAAATCTCTTCACCCTTTTCATAGGTAAAATTTTCAAATACACTAAATCACCAACCTCAAACTCGAGGTCCATTCTTCTCACATATGCATATGATTTCTGATGACTCTGGGCTGTTTTCAATATTTCTCTAATCAACTTAAATCTCTCCATAGATTCAAACACTGCATCGGGACCAGGAAAATTGGCCTCACCCACTTCAAACTAACTTGTGGGCGATCTATATCTCCTCTCATAAAGAACCTCAAACGGGGCCATCTAAATGCTAGAATGGTAGCTATTATTATAAGCGAACTCAATCAATAGGGAATGCTCATCCCAACTACCTTTGAAATAAAGAGCACATACCCTCAACATATCTTCTAGAGTTTGGATGGTCCTCTCTGCTTGACCATCTTTCTGAGGGTAGAAAGATGAATTAAGATGAACTTGGGTACCAAAACCCTTCTAAAAAGCTCTCCAAAACTGGGAAGTAAACTGAGTACCCCTATTTGAGATGATAGACAAGGGAACTCCATGCGATCTGGCTAACTCTCTGATATACAACTTAGCATAATCCTCAGTTGTATAAGATGTGTGAACTGGCAAGAAATGAGCTGGATTAGTCAATCTGCCTACAATAACCCAAATCGAGTCATGATGACGACGCGAATGGGGTAAACCAGACACAAAATCCATATTCACCTCTTCCCACTTCCAAGTGGGGATACCAAGCTCTTGCAACATACCACCAGGTCTTTGGTGCTCTACCTTAACCGGTTGACAAGTTGCATACAAGCTCTTGCAACATACCACCAGGTCTTTGGTGCTCTACCTTAACCTGTTGACAAGTTGCATACTTAGATATGAACTTTGCTATATCTCTCTTCATACCATTCCACCAATAGATTTCCCACAAGTTACGGTACATCTTGGTAGTACCTGGATGAATAGAATAATGCGCACTATGTGCTTCAGCCATAATTCTTTGTCTCAACTCATCAACACATGGCACATATAATCTACTTTGGTATCTCAACACACCATCTCCTCATAGGAGAAAACCTCTACCTTATCGCCTTTAACTGACTCCTTCAGTTTGACCAAACTAGAATCCATGTCGTGTTTCTCCTTCACTTCCAAAACTAGGAAAGATTTGAAACTACTCTAAACCCAAACATTCTCTTCAGCTGAGGCAACCAACCTAAAACCCAATCTAGATAATCGATGAACTTCTCAAGCTAACTCTTTCTTATCATTCTCCACATAAGCAACACTGCCCATAGATAATCTACTAAGGGCATCTGCCACTACATTGGCCTTGCTCGGATGATACAACACACTCATGTCATAATCTTTCCACTATTCTAACCACCTTCTCTATCGGAGATTCAACACCTTCTGAGTAAATACATATTGCAAGATTTTTTGGTCTGTGAACACATCAACATGCACACCATATAGATAGTGCCTCCAGATTTTCAATGTAAACACCACAACAGCTAATTCAAGATCATTGGTTAGGTAATTCTTTTCATAAGGTTTCTACTGTCTAGTGGCATAGGCTATAACCTTACCTCTCTATATTAACACATAACCCACACCAAATTTAGAGGCATTATAATATACCATAAAACTATCTGTACCATGAGATAATGCTAGAATTGGGGCTAAAGTGAATCGAGTCTTCAACTCCTAAAACTCTTCTCGCATGAATCTGACCACAGGAACTTAACTTTCTTTTGGGTTAGTCTAGACATAGGGGATGCAATAGATGAGAAACCTTCAACAAAACGGTGGTAATAACAATCTAGACCCAAGAAACTCCTAATGTCTAACGGAGAAATAAGTATAGGCCAATTTCTTATGGCTTCTATTTTTTGGGGATCAACTTTAATGCCATCGGCAGAAATAATATGACCAAGAAAGGCTACTGATCTTAGCCAAAATTCACACTTACTGAATTTGGAAAAAAATTGATGATCCCTAAGAGTTTGCAAGTGTAACGTCCCAAATCTGATACCCAGAACGCTACATGGTGCCCATGACCCCAAAGTACCACAAGCTAACCCATGACTGATATATGTACCTGTACACTGCATAATATACATTTAAAAATATAGAAATAAAGGTTGATAGGCCATAAGGTTCAATGTTAAACATAACTAATAAAAACATAACATCTGGATGGGGTATGAAATACCCAAAAACAACTGAAATAACCGTTTGAACATAATAGTCTAAAAATCCTTTAACTGTTTAAATAAGAAGTTGGTGGGACAGCTCCCCAACTAACTCCATCTATTGAAAGATAAAAAATGAATCAATGAAATAACTCATAATATCATCTTCGAATGATGAGGACTCACTACTAAAGCTGGCTACTACTGATGCTTTGAAGCTCGTGCTTCTGAACCTATGGTATAAAAACACCATAGCACAAATACGTTAGTACGATTGAATATACAGGTATGCATGTGAGTTAGGCTAAATACAAAGGGTTTACATGCATGAACTATACTAACTGGCTGGATAACATGAACGTAAGAATGCATGAATGAATACGTAATAACTGTAACTAAGATCGTGATGACATGATTATTGAGCCTGAGTGCTAATAACATGAGATACTGATCATTGTACAACTGAAATATCTAATCAACTGTATCTGACAGTCTAGTTTCTAATAGAACTAGCTGAGTTTCATACTGTTCTATGTTGTCTGTATCTGACAGTCCTAAATTCTGAAGAACATCTAAGTTCTTTTAATGAAACTGTATGACTATATCTGAGAGTCCTGATCATGTAACTAAAACTATGGGAAGTAGTTATCTAATCGACATTCCCCAAATAATTATAATATAGCTGAGTTGGGGTCCAATCTATAACCCTAATTGGAAGGGTGTCAATACCGCGCATTAGTAAAGACAATCTATGAGTAACTCTCATATAATAGGTAAATCTAGTGAGAACAATGGGAACCCTCGTATAATAGGTTAAGACACGTCATCTACCCTCATATAATAGGCTATGATGTCTCAACCTATGCTAGCTACATAGTTTAGGAACACAAGGATTTCTTCTAAGAATCACACCCTCATATAGTAGGTGAGTTCCTATCCTTGGGTTGGCTCGGTGCTAATTCCTACTCCCATCTATATAGAAACTGAACCTAATTAAACTGGACTAGACTAATTTCATGGATTTCCATTAACTGATGGAATACTACTGAGATTTTTAAATTTACTGAGATTTCCTGAGCCACATGACTGACTGAGTTCTATATATCATGGTTTGACTGAGGATATCTAAAACATAACACTGGCTCTAGGTACACAGCTATATTTTTTGGGTACAAGTATCCCAAGGAATCAATAGAATGAAACTAACAAAGCATGACTTTCTTGAATACATGGCCAACATCAATAATTCATACTACAACAGTAGGGGATATTTCATGAAGCACATGGTTATCATAATCTTGCATATAGGTTAGAATGCACATGATCATGTCTTAACTTCATCATTTTAATATCAAAATTATATTATTACGCAATTATATTACACAATAATCCTCATGGAAATCATTTTAAACATAGGAAAACACGTACATTCATAACTTGGGTCACAGTTTAACTATCAAGCTGAATTTCTATTCTCCTTGGAATTTTATCAAATACTTAAATTGCATGATTAAAAGATTAGGCATGAGTATTAATTTAATACAACCTTACTTCGCAAATCCATCCAATTTCATGATTTTAGTCCACATATTAGCATAATTTCATAAAGACATAATAAAGGTTCCATCTTGGAATTCATAAAACAACAACACCTAAGCATAATTTAGTTCATAGAATAAATATCATAACTCATAATTTAAAACTTGATTCTTGGGATTCATGGACAAAAGGAGTCCATGAATGAACACTATGCATACCTTAGATGGAAGATTCTTGATGATTCACGAAGAAATTTGCTTGGACTTGGATCCCCAATTTAAAATCCTAATGTGTTCTTGAGAATATATTGAGGGAAGTGGCTATATTTTGGTGTAAATGGGGCTTAATCCCATTTTTTTTAATTATATAGGGGTGGGAGATTTACCCTTTTGCCCTTACAAATGCAGAAATTTAATGACTAAATAACTGGGCACCGACGCTAAGGGCGACACGGTGCATTAAGGTTTTTCGATGCTATACTTGACGCGGCATGCCTTAAGCTCATTGATCCTCAGTTGTTTTGGCTTTGGTAGTATACACAACCGGTGACCAATGCGATTGGCGACGCGACATGCCAAGATCGCGTTGGTCCACTATTTTGGACTTCCAAACTTGCTTGAAATAAGTCCTAAAAAATCCAAAACTTGTTTGGGAAAATCTATTGACCTTCCTGGTTAATAATTAATAAGAATATAGACTATTAATGGATGTTAAGGTGGCAAAATAAATTTTCCAACTTTTGAAGGCCAAAATTAAGCTAAGTCTGGGCACCTAGCTAGAATTTTCTAAGTCTGTGACCCCCTTGACAAGCTTAAAGGACTGAATTAAGCTTAAGTATTTTATAGGGTCTTACAATATCTCCCACTTGAGAACATTCATCCTCGACTGAGATCGACTGAGAGGGGAGAAATGATAGACTGAAACACATATTGAGCATGAACGACTTAACATGATTTCATGACTGACATGACTGATAATTGAATATATCATACTGAGCATATATATCTAATGTATATGTAACTGATATGTAAATGTATTACTAAGAGTCTGATGAACTGGGTTTCTCTCAATGAGAATTCATGTCTGATGCATGACTATATAACTGAATTGATACATGAATCTATGACTGAATGTGTAGTGGTTTTTAATACCAGGTTTATAATGGAATTCTGAGCATGAACTGAGTACCAAGATTGTAACTGAAGTCTAAACATAAAATTAAAAAGCTTAAGAAGGACTGTTACCTTGAGCTAAACTTGAGTTGGCGGAAAAGAGGTGAGGATACTTGGCTCGCATATTTGCTTCTGCTTCCCAAGTAGCTCCCTCAATGGACTAATTTCTCCAAAGAACTTTGACTAAAGGAACTTCTTTGTTCCTTATTCTATGATTCTGATAGTCTAAGATATTAACTGGAATCTCTTCATAAGAGAGGCTGTGCTAAATTTCTAAGCTCTACATAAGGACTACAACTGTCAGGTCACCTATACACTTCTTAAGCAATGATACATTGAAAACTAGATGAACTGAGGCTAGATCTAAAGGCAACTCGAGCTCATAAGATACCTTTCCAAAATAACTGAGTATCTTAAAAGGACTGACATATTGGGTACTGAGCTTTCCCTTCTTGTCGAATCTTTTAGTCCCTTCATGGGAGAGATCTTTGGATAAACATAACCACTGCTCTCGAACTCGAGATCCTTTCTGCGCATATCTGTATAAGACTTCTGACAGCTCTGAGTATCCTAGAGTCTTTCCCTGACTAACTGGACTTTTTCTAAGGTATTGAATACTAAGTCAGGCCCTATAACTAAAACCTCACTAACTTTGAACCCACCAACTAGAGATCTGCATATTCTACCATAGGGAGCTTCAAACAGAGCTATCTTAATACTGGAATGATAGCTATTATTGTATGCAAACTCAATCAAAGGCAAGTGGTCATCCCAACTACTCTTAAAATCAATTGCACACGCCCTTAGCATATCTTCTAGATTCTGGATGGTGTTTTTAGCTTAACCATCTATCTGAGGATAAAGGTTGTACTGAGATGAACTTAGGTACCAAGACCCTTTTGGAATGCTTTCTAGAAATAAAATGCAAACTGGGTACCTCTATCTGAGATAATGGATAATGGAACACAATGAAATCTGACCAACTCTCTGATATAGAGTTTGGCGTAATCCTCAGCTGAATAAGAGGTATGGACTAGAAGAAAATGAGATGACTTGGTCATTCTATCTATAATGACCAAAACTGAATCATGCTGATGACGAGTGCGAGGCAAACCCATCACAAAGTCTATGTTCACTTCTTCACACTTCCAAGTAGGAATACTAAACTCCTACGTGGACCCACTAGGCTTCTGATGCTCTATCTTTACCAACTAACATGTAGAGCACTTAGCTACAAACTCTGCAATGTCTCTCTTCATCCCACTCCACCAATAGATTTCCCACAAGTTGCGGAACATTTTTATGGCCCCTTGATGAATATAGTAGTGCGTACCATGTATTTCTGCAAGAATTTGCTTCCTTAAGTCATCTACACCTGGAACACACAGATGACCCTGACAATGCAGAACACCGTCTCTCCCTTGGAAGAAAACCTCTACCTTATAATCCTTCACTAATTCATTCAACTTGACTAGACTAGGATCTCTATCTTGTTTTTATTTCACCTTAAAAACTAGAGATGATTTTGAAATACTCTGAACCCATATGTCACCTTCCTCTGTATCGACTAGCGAATGCCTAGTCTGGAAAGTTGATGGAACTTCTGAGATAACTTCTTCCTACTGTCCTCAACATGAGCAACACTACCCATAAATAGTCTACTGAGAGTATCGACCACTATGTTGGCCTTGATCGAATGATAAAGGATGCTCATGTCATAATCTTTCAAGATCTCTAACCACCTTCTTTGATAAAGATTGAGATCTTTCTGAGAAAAGACATATTGAAGACTCTTATGATCTATGAATCCATCTACATAAACTTTGTATAGATAATGCCTCTAAATCTTCAAGGAAAATACAATACCTGCTAACTCAAGATCATGAGTAGGGTAATTCTTTTCATGGGGTGTAAGTTTTCTGGGGGAGTAGGCTAAGACCTTACCATGTTGCATGAGGACACAACCCAAACCTATTATGGACGCATAACAATACACTACAAACCCATCTAATCAATCTGGAAAAGCTAAGCTGGAGCTGGGGTGAGTCGAGTCTTCAACTCTTAAAAACCCTTCTCGCAAGGATCTGACCACTGAAACTTGACTTTCTTCTGAGTCAGTCTGGCCATAGGGAACACAATAGAAAAAAATCCCTCAATTAACTGTCTGTAATAGCCAACCAAACCTAAGAAACACCTGATGTCTAATAGAGAATCAAGTATGGGCCAGTTTCTTATCGCTTTGGTCTTTTGAGGATCTATTCTAATGACATCACCAAAAATGATATGACCAAGGAATGCTACTGACCTTAGCTAAAACTCACACTTACTGAATTTGGTGAATAGCTAATGATCTTTGAGAGTCTAAAGTACGATGCTGAGGTGGTCTGAATGATCATGATCATTATAGAAATAGAATAGAATATCATCTATAAAGACTATGATGAACATGTCCAAGTACTACTTGAACACCTGGTTCATCAAGTCCATGGAAGCGGCTGGGGCATTGGTAAGACCAAAGGACATGACTAGAAATTTAAAGTGACCATACCGAGTATGAAAGGCTGTCTTCAGAATGTCATATTCTCTGACTCTAAGCTGATGATATTCGGATCTGACGTCTATCTTAGAGAAATGGATGGCACCCTGAAGTTGATCAAATAAATCATCAATTCTGGGAATAGGATACTTGTTCTTAATAGTGACTTTATTGAGCTAATGATAATTAATGTATATTTTGAGAAAACTATCTTTCTTTCATACAAATAAGACTGGTGTACCCCATGGGGATACACTGGGTCTGACAATCCCTTATCCAAGAGATCCTTCAACTGCTCTTTCAATTCATTGAGTTTGGCTGGTGCCATTCTATATGGTGGAATAGATATAGGCTGAGTGTCTGGAAGAAGATTAATACCGAATATTTCCCTTTTGGGAGAAATTCCTGGAAGATCTTTGAAAAAGACATCTGAATATTCATTCACGATCGAGACTGATGCAAGACTACAAGTTTCGGAGCTAGAGTCCTTAACATGATTAAGATGATAGATAATCCTCTAGATATCATTTTCCTTGCCTTAAGGTAAGAGATAGCTGACATTTAAAAGCTGAATTACTACCCCTCCATTCTAGGACAGGTTCATTCAAAAACTTGAATTAGACTATTCTATTTCTACAGTCGACTATGACATAGTAGGAATGAAGACAATCCACAATGAGAATGATATCAAAATCAGTCATCTCTAATTCAACTATGTCTGCTGAAGTGACTTTCTAAAATATTATAACTGGGCAGTTCCTGTATACCTGTCGGGTTATAATGGTTTTACCCACTGGGATAGAGACTGAAAAGGGTTCTACTAGAATTTTGAGATTGATTCTAAAATCAACTGTTTTATAGGGAGTAACAAAAGATAAGAAATCACCTGGATCTAGCAAAGCGTAAACATGGACATGAAAGATCTGTAACATACCATTAACCACATCAAGAGAAGTTTCCTGATCTTGCCGAGATTAAAGAGCATAAAGTTAATTTGGGTGTTTCCCACTAGTAGCACTGGAGGTGGCACCTTGCTGGTTTGGGTGACCGAACTTAGCTGAGGAATGGTTCTACTGATCTTAAGGACCTGGTTGAGGGCAGTATCTAACTCGATGGCCTGTCTTTTCACATCTAAAACAAATACCACTGCCAGCTCTGCAAATACCCTGATGGTGTTTACCACAAGTCTATCAAAGAGGATAGGTATGGGAACTGCTAATGCTACCCTGAGACTTAGAGAATGGCACTCTATCTCTGCTACCATCTTTGAATCTAGAAGCTGGAGCACTAGCTGAAGAAGGATATAGAACTGCTTACTTAGGATGAAATTGGAAACAGTTTCCTCCTTCTGATTTGGCCTGATTAAAGTAGAAACTACCTATATTTACTCTCTTATTCTGCTTCTCCTTTATCTTAATCTTTTTCTCTTCTATCTGTTGGGCATGAGTCATAAGCCTGGATAAAGTCATGTCACTATTTAACATTGCATACCTATACTTATTGACCAAACTATCATTCACCCTCAAAGTAAACTTACTCATCTTGGCCCTGCTGTCTGCAACCACATGAGGGGCATATCTGGCTAATTGAGTAAACTTAAAAGAATACTCCTTCACCATCATGTTAACCTACCTAAGGTTGATAAACTTTAACACCTTAGCCCCTCTCAACTCTTGGGGAAAGAATCTATCTTAGAATGCAGTAACAAACTCCTCCCACTCAATAGGCCCTGCATCATCTGGCCTTTCTGACTTCCACTGTTTAAACCAAGCATGAGCAACATCCTACAACTGTTATACAGTTAGCTCAGCACTCTCACTAGAAGTAACCCCATGATGTCTGTAATCTTCTAAACTTTATTGATGAATTCTAGAGGGTCCTCATCTGACTTAGATCCAAGAAAGGATGGAGGATTCATTTGGGTGAAGTCCCAAATTCTAGCTACAGCTGAACTGGACACTGGGTTGGCCGAAATGATATCTAGTCATTCATTCTGAGTAGCAACTGACTGAGCAAGTGTAGTGAATGTTGGTCTGAACTCTACATCAGAAACTAATTTTTAGGCTGAGGGACTGACTGATTCCCAAAGGATTTTTAGGCTGAGAGGCTGACTGATTCCCGTTTCTTCTTTTGGGAGGCATGTTCTATAGAAAAAGGGGAGAAATAGACCAAACTAAGAGATTAACTTAAGATTATGCTCACTGGCACAACATGAATACTGAAAGAAGGGAAACTATTACTAAAACATCTCATATCCACCTGTACATAAATGTGGGGCGCAATATACCAATGTACAAGACTCTACTAAATGCGGCTTTCAGACTTCCTAGGACACTATTGAACCTTAGGCTCTGATACAAAGTTTGTAATGCCCTAAATTTGATACCCAAAACTCTACATGGTGCCCACGACCCCGAAGGAACACAAACTAACCCATGACTGATATCTGTACCTGTACACTACATAATATATGTGTAAAAATATAGAAATAAAGGATGATAAGCATAAGGTTCAATGCTAAACATAAGTAATAAAAAGATAACATCTGGATGGGGTATGAAATATCCAAAAACAACTAAAATAAATGTCTGAATATAATAGTCTGAAAAGCCTCTAACTATTTGAAAAAGGAGTTGATGGGACATGTCCCCAAATAACTCATAATATCATCCTCAAATGATGAGGACTCACTACTAAACCTAGCTGTTATTGATTTTCTGGAGCTCGTGCTCCTAAACCTATGGTATAAAAACACTATAGCGCATATGCTTCAGTACGATTGAACGTACTAGTATGCATATAAGGTAGGCTAAATGCAAAGGGTCCATATGTATGAACTATACTAACTGGATAGATAATATAAACATGAGAATGCATGCATGAATACGTAATAAATGTCACTGAGATCGTGACGACATGATTACTGAGCATGAGTACTGATAACATGAGATACTAATAGCTGTATAACTGAAATTACTGATACTAAGAGACTATATCTGATAGTCTAGTTTCTAATGGAACTAACTGAGTTTTGTACTATTCTGAGTTGATTGTATCTGATAGTCCTGAAATTCTGAAGAACTATCTAAGTTCTTTTACTAAAACTATATGACTGTATCTGATAGTCCTGATAGTGCAACTGAAACTGTGGGAAGTAATTATCTAACTGACATGCCCTAAATAATCATAATATAGCAGAGTTGGGGTCCAATCTGTAACCCCAATTGGAAGGGTGCCAATACCGTGCCACTAGTGAGGACAATCTGTGAGTAACCCTCATATAATAGGTAACTCTAATGAGAATGGTGGGAACCCTCATATAATAGGTTAATCTACGTCATCTACCCTCATATAAAAGGCTATGATGTCTCAACCTATGCTGGCTACGTAGTTCCTGAACGTAATCATTGCTTTCAATAATCATACCCTAATATAACAGGTGCGTTCCTATCCTTGGGTTCTCTCGGTGATAATTCCTACTCCCATCTAAATAGACACTAAAAAAATTAATCGAAATGGACTAGAATGATTTCATGGAGTTCCATTGATAGATGGAATACTACTGAGATTTCTGAATTTACTAAGATTTCCTGAGCCATATGACTTACTGAGTTCTATGGATCATGGTTTGAATAAGGAAATTGTGAAACATGACACTGGCTCTAGGTGCACAACTATATTTTTAAAGTACAAGTACCCCCAGGACTCGATAGAAGGAAACTGACAAAGCATGACTATCTTGAATATATGGCCAACATCAACAATTCATACTACTACAGTAGGGGATATTTCATGAAGCGCATGGTTATTATAATCTTGTATATAGCTTAGAATGCACATGATCATGTCTTAACTTCATCATTTAAATATCATAATTATATCATCACGCAATTCTATTACACAACAATCCTCACAGAAATTATTTTAAATATAGGGAAACACATACATTCATAACTTGGGTCATAGTTTAACTATCAAGCATAATTTTTATTCTCCTAGGCATTTTATCAAACACTTCGATTGCATGATTTAAGGCTTAGGCATGAGCATGAATTTAATACAACCTTACTTCGCAAATCCACCCAATTTCATGATTTCAGTCCACATATTATCATAATTTCATAAAGACATAATAAAGGTCCCATCTTGGAATTCATACAATAACAACAACTGAACATAATTCAGTTCATAGAATGAATATCGTAATTCATAATTTAAAACTTGATTCTTGGGCTTCATGGATGAAAGAAGTCCATGAATAAACACTATGCATACCTTAGATGGAAGATTCTTGATGATTTACGGAGAAATTTGCTTAGACTTAGATCCCCAATTGAAAACCCTAATGTATACTTAAGAGGATCTTAAGGGAAGTGACTATATTTTGGTGTAAATAGGGCTTAATCCTATGTTTTTAACTTATATAGGGGTAAGGGAATTACCCCTTTTCCCTTATAAACATGAACATTTAGTGACTAAATAACTGGGCATCGATGCTATGGGCGACGTGGCGCGTCGAGGGTTTCAGCACTATACCCAATGTGGCATGCCGTAAGCGCATCGAGCCTCAGTTGTTTTGGCTCTAGCAGTCTGCACAACTGGTGACCAATGCAATTGGTGATGCAGCATGCCAAGATCGCATTGGTCCACTATTTTGGACTTTCAAACCTATTTGGAACGAGTTCCAAAAAATCCTAAACTTGCCCGAGAACATCTATTAACCTTCCCAATCATGAATTAACAAGAACGTAGACCATTAATGGATGTTAAAGTCGAACAATGAATTTTCCAACTTTTGAAGACTAAAATTAAGCTAAGTCTGGGCAGCTAGCTAGAATTTTCTATGTCTGTGACCCCCTTGACAAGCTTAAAAGACTGAATTAAGCTTAAGTAATTTACGGGGTCTTACAACAAGACAATTCTAAGACGATCTACATGGACATCCTCACTATAGGAGTATACAAGAATATCATCTATAAATACTATGACAAGCATGTCTAGATACTTTTTGAACACTCGATTCATGAGGTTCATGAAAGCTACTAGAGCATTGGTTAGCCTGAAAGACATGACTAGAAACTAAAAATGACCGTACGGGTCCTGAATGTTGTCTTTGGGATATCACATTCCCTTACTTTAAGCTGATGATAGCTGGATCTAAGGTTTATCTTTGAGAAATAACTTGCACCTTGGAGTTGGTCAAATAAGTCATCAATTCTAGGATGGGGATATTTGTTCTTAATTATGACCTTATTTAGATGACGATAGTTAATGCACATTCGTAAAGAACCATCTTTCTTTCTTACGAATAGGACGGGAGTGCCCCATGGAGAAACACTAGGACTTATGAAACCTTATCTAAAAGATCTTTGAGTTGCTCTTTCAGCTCCTTAAGCTCGGCGGGAGCCATACGATAAGGAGAGATATAAATAGGTTAAGTAACTGGGTGAAGGTCAATACCAAATTTTATCTCTTTATCAGTAGGTACCCCTGGGAGATGTTCAGGAAAAACATCAGGAAACTCATTAACTACACTGACTGAATAAATAGTTGGAGTCTCAGACTTTATTTCTTTAACTCAAACTAGGTGGTAAATGCAACCTTTGGATACCAATTTTATGGCTTTAAGGTAAGATATGAAATGACTTTTAAGAGACACTGAATTACTTGACCACTCAAAGAATGGATCATCTGGGAACTAAAACTTTGCCACACGGGTGCGGCAATCTATAGAATTATAACAAGAATAGAGCCAATCCATACCAAAAATAAGATCAAAATCGACCATATCTAACTCTATCAAGTCTGCTAACATGAATTTATGAAGGAAAGTGATAGGACACTTATTATAGATTTGTTTAGCAATAACTAACTCACTTGTTAGGGTCAAAACCAAGAAAAGCTCAAGGATTTTTTCAAAACTTATCTCAAATTCATAGCAACTAATGGATTCACATAAGAGAAACTCGACCCAGGGTCTAACAACACATAAATGTAAAAATGAAAGACACGAAGCATACTAGTAATAACATCTGGCAAATCTTCCTGCTCCTGGTGAGATGGTAAAGCATAGAAGCGATTTTGGATTTGAGTGTCACTGATACTGGATGATGCGCCCTGAGAAGGGGCTGGGCAACCTAGAGGAGCTGGTGCACTATTAGACTAAGTCTGAGGATGAACATCTCTTTTTCTCTATCTAGAATGCGGGTACTTTTTGATTCTGTGACTCATCCAGCCACAACCATAACATCCTTTATAACCCTATACATTGACCCGCATGATTCTTGCCACACTTAGCAATGGGGAATGACTGGCCTTTCCACTTACATTATTTAAAGATCTAAACATAAAAGACTTACTCCACTGTTCCTGCCTATTTTTGGGTGTGAAGCACTGGCTGAAGAAGTTGCGGGCATAGATGACCGATTCTAAAACTACAAACGATTCCCCCTCTAGACCTATTTTGACCATGATCAAAATGGCTTATTCTAGCCTTCTTATTTAGTCTCTCTCTCAATCTACTGAGCATGCATCATCAGCCTAGAAAGATCCATGTCTCCAATGAGCATAACAGTCCTACACTCCTTAACTATCAACCCAGAAACACCGGTCATAAAATCACTCATGCTTGACCAAGGGTCAGCCATCTGATCAGGGGCATATTTAGACAACTGGTTTAACTTGAGGCAATACTCCTTCACTGTCATTGAGCCTTGCATCAGGTTCATGAAAACTTCAATCTTAGCTTTCCTCATCTCATATGGGAAGAACTTATCTATGAACACATCCTGACTATCTGCCAAGTCATGGGAGCTACATTCTCTCCACTAATTTTCTTCTACATCACTACCCAATCATACGCAATATTTTTTAGCCTATAGGATGTCAATTCTACGCTCTTCTCTTCAGAAATATACATAATTCGAGTGATCTTCTTTACCTTATCTAGATAAAACTGAGGGTCCTCACCTACCTGTGACCTAAAGAACTCCGGCGGGTTCATTCTCATAGAATCTTGTATTCTAGTTGTGGCTAAGTCCTCATTTTGCTGGGGTGGGACTGCAGCCTAAAGGTTGCCGTGAATATTAGCTATCAAGAAAATCTCAAATTTTAGTTATGGATAAGTCCCCATCTTGCTGGGATGGGACTGCTGCCTGAAGGTTGCCGTGAACATTAGCTGTCACAACTTAGGCTAGTGCCTAAAAGGTAGCCCAAAACTCTGCATATGACACAATCTCATTCAAAGAATCTGCGGGCTGAGGTGTTTGGTTATTATTTTTGCCTGCGTTAGATCGATGTGGAGGCATTTTATATCATGTGAAAGAATGAGTTAGAAGAAGATAGAGACACTGAATGCACAATAGATCATGCAAGAAAGCGATGATTTACTAAGAATGTTCCATAGCCTCTTGCTCATATATGTGGCATGCTACACACCAATGATCAAGACTCTAAATAACGTGGCTTGTCTGACTCCCTAGGACTCTCTAAACCTTATGCTCTTATACCAAGTTTTTAACACCTCGAAATCTAGTTTTCGGGATACCATACGGTGCTCCAAACTACAAGTAGTCCTGAGCTAATCCTGGTTACTTTTCTACTAAATTTGAATCTCAACATAAGGGAAATATGAATATGGAAACATATTAAATGTGGAAATCTTATCTGAAACATACTAATCTCACAAGTTTTGGTAAAATAATACTGAAAAATTTAAATACTGAATCAAAAGTCTAAAACTGAATCTAGTAGTCTGACAAGCCTCTACTGACTGAGTCTAGAGAGTCACTGGGATAGGCCCCAGCTGACTCAAACTATCTAAAATGAATAATGAAACATCTACTAATAAACTAGAAATCTGAATAGATGAGATGTTCGAAAATCACTCATGCTGCTGAGACTGAGTACCTAGACCTACATTATGAGACAATGTAGCACATAGATGTATATATAGGTTAGTACTCTGATGATGTACTGAGTATATGGGGGTGAATGCATTAAGTAAGCAATATCATCATAATTTATAAAATCATACATGCTAAATGTAAATGACTCATATCGGCTTGAGTAATCTGGAATTTGAAGATCATAAATCATGAATAGTAAAGCACACAATATAAATCTTGTGAGTCATAACACTTAGTTCTAAAATCTGTATTTATGTTTTATTCTCAAATTATAGAGGCTAAGTGAAAAAGGGCTCACCATTTTATGTATGAAACTAAAAGTTGTAATTCTGTAATCTGAAATCTTAAGTAAATTAATATCTAAGTAAGGTTGCGAGCCTTTACACTTAGTTTTTCTAAAATATTTTCTGTTAATCTTTTCTGTTAGCTAGCAGGGAGGTTCTCTTAACCGACATAAACCACGTGAGCATTCATAGAGTCCAACACTCTTGTCCCCCTAAAGAGGAATTCTCCCGTTGGGGAAAGGAGTCATACTCTTGCCAGGAAGTATAACCTATCTAAGTGATCACATATCTGTCATCCACGTAAAAGTGGAAACAACCCAAATCCTATGTTGTCACATAGTTATAGGGTATGAATCGTAGTAACGTACCCATCTAGGTGCTAAATACTACTCCCATTAAATTTATATGCTCACTCTGATAAAATCCACTTTAAAATAGTCTAATGGTTTATAATAAAAACCAACTGTATATCTGTAAAGCTAAATTTGTAATCTGAATCTGTAAAGTGGATTTCATATCTATTTTGAGATCGAAAGATCAAATCTTTATCAATAATCTGAAAGGAATCTAATCATAGTGTGCTTATAGCATAACAATTCTTAAAATAGCAATCTTAAATTAGGTCTTAATGACCCATGTATCAATCTCATGTTAAAACATCAAAATGTTCA
>NW_025859417.1:174079-177696 GCF_002878395.1 Capsicum annuum
AGTACAAGTACCCCCAGGACTCGATAGAAGGAAACTGACAAAGCATGGCTTTCTTGAATATATGGCCAACATCAACAATTCATACTACTACAGTAGGGGATATTTCATGAAGCACATGGTTATTATAATCTTGTATATAGCTTAGAATGCACATGATCATGTCTTAACTTCATTATTTAAATATCATAATTATATCATCACGCAATTCTATTACACAACAATCCTTATGGAAATTATTTTAAACATAGGGAAACACATACATTCATAACTTGGGTCATAGTTTAACTATCAAGCTTAATTTTTATTCTCCTAGGCATTTTATCAAACACTTAGATTGCATGATTTAAGGCTTAGGCATGAGCATGAATTTAATACAACCTTTCAGTCCACATATTATCGTAATTTCATAAAGACATAATAAAGGTCCCATCTTGGAATTCATACAACAACAACAACTGAATATAATTCAGTTCATAGAATGAATATCGTAATTTATAATTTAAAACTTGATTCTTGGGCTTCATGGATGAAAGAAGTCCATGAATGAACACTATGCATACCTTAAATGGAAGATTCTTGATGATTTACGGAGAAATTTGCTTAGACTTGGATCCCCAATTGAAAACCCTAATGTGTTCTTGAGAGGATCTTGAGGGAAGTGACTATATTTTGGTGTAAATGGGGCTTAATCCTATGTTTTTGACTTATATAGGGGTGAGGGAATTACCCCTTTTCCCTTATAAACATAAACATTTAATGACTAAATAACTGGGCACCGACGCTATGGGCGACGCGGCGCATCGAGGGTTTCAGCGCTATACCCGATGTGGCATGCCGTAAATGCATCGAGCCTCAGTTGTTTTGGCTCTAGCAGTCTGCACAACTGGTGACCAATGCAATTGGTGATGTAGCATGCCAAGATCGCATTGGTCCACTATTTTGGACTTTCAAACCTATTTGGAACGAGTTCCAAAAAATCCAAAACTTGCCCGAGAACATCTATTAACCTTCCCAATCATGAATTAACAAGAATGTAGACCATTAATGGATGTTAAAGTGGCAAAATGAATTTTCCAACTTTTGAAGACTAAAATTAAGCTAAGTCTGGGCAGCTAGCTAGAATTTTCTATGTCTGTGACCCCCTTGACAAGCTTAAAGGACTGAATTAAGCTTAAGTATTTTACGGGGTCTTACAGCAAGACAATTCTAAGACGATCTACATGGTCATCCTCACTATGGGAGTATACAAGGATATCATCTATAAATACTATGACAAACATGTCTAGATACTTTTTGAACACTTGATTCATGAGGTTCATGAAAGCTACTGGAGCATTGGTTAGCCTGAAAGACATGACTAGAAACTCAAAATGACCGTACGGGTCCTGAATGCTGTCTTTGGGATATCACATTCCCTTAATTTAAGCTGATGATAGCGGGATCTAAAGTCTATCTTTGAGAAATAACTTGCACCTTGGAGTTGGTCAAATAAGTCATCAATTCTAGGATGGGGATATTTGTTCTTAATTGTGACCTTATTTAGCTGACGATAGTCAATGCACATTCGTAAAGAACCATCTTTCTTTCTTACGAATAGGACGGGAGTGCCCCATGGAGAAACACTAGGCCTTATGAAACCTTATCTAAAAGATCTTTGAGTTTCTCTTTCAACTCCTTAAGCTCGGCGGGAGCCATACGATAAGGAGAGATAGAAATAGGTTAAGTAACTGGGTGAAGGTCAATACCAAATTCTATCTCTTTATCAGGAGGTACCCCTGGGAGATCTTCAGGAAAAACATCAGGAAACTTATTAACTACACTGACTGACTAAATAGTTGGAGTCTCAGACTTTATTTCTTTGACTCAAACTAGGTGGTAAATGCAACCTTTGGATACCAATTTTATGGCTTTAAGGTAAGATATGAAATGACTTTTAAGAGACACTGAATTACCTGACCACTCAAAGAATGGATCATCTGGGAACTAAAACTTTGCCACACGGGTGCGGCAATCTATAGAATTATAACAGGAATGGAGCCAATCAATACCAAAAATAAGATCAAAATTAACCATATCTAACTCTATCAACTCTGCTAACATGACTTTATGAAGGAAAGTGATAGGACACTTATTATAGATTTGTTTAGCAATAACTGACTCACTTGTTGGGGTCAAAACCAAGAAAAGCTCAGGGATTTTTTCAGAACTTATCTCAAATTCACAGCAACTAATGGGGTCACATAAGAGAAACTCGACCCAGGGTCTAACAACACATAAATGTAAAAATGAAAGACACGAAGCATACTAGTAATAACATCTGGCAAATCTTCCTGCTCCTGGCGAGATGGTAAAGCATAGAAGTGATTTTGGATTTGAGTGCCACTGATACTGGATGATGCACCCTGAGGAGGGGCTGAGCAACCTAGAGTAGCTGGTGCACTATTAGACTAAGTCTGAGAATGAACATCTCTATTTCTCTGTCTAGCATGCGGGTACTTTTTGATTCTGTGACCCATCCAGCCACAACCATAACAACCTTTATAACCCTATAAACATTGACCCGCATGATTTTTGCCACACTTAGCAATGGGGAATGACTGGCCTTTCCACTTACACTCTTTAAAGATCTGGACATAAAAGACTTACCCCACTGTTCCTGCCTATTTTTGGGTGTGAAGTACTGGCTGAGGAAGGTGCGGGCATAGATGATCGATTCTAAAACTACAAATGATTCCCCTCTAGAACTATTTTGACCATGATCAAAATGGCTTATTCTAGCCTTCTTATTTACTCTCTCTCTCAATCTACTGAGCATACATCATCAGCCTAGAAAGATCCATGTCTCTAATGAGCATAACAGTCCTACACTCCTTAACTATCAACCCAAAAACATCGATCATAAAATCACTCATGCTTGACCAAGGGTCAGCCATCTGATCAGGGGCATACTTAGAGAACTGGTTTAACTTGAGGCAATACTCCTTCACTGTCATTAAGCCTTGCATCAGGTTTATGAAATCTTCTATCTTAGCTTTCCTCATCTCATATGGGAAGAACTTATCTATGAACACATCCTGAAATATCTGCCAAGTCATGGGAGTTGCATTCTCTTCTCTACTTTTCTTCTACATCATTACCCAATCATATGCAATATTTTTTAGCCTATAGGATGTCAATTCTACACTCTCCTCTTTAGAAATATGCATAATTCGAGTGATCTTCTTTACCTTATCTAGATAAAACTGAGGGTCCTCACCTACCTGTGACCTAAAGAACTCCGGCGGGTTCATTCTCATAGAATCTTGTATTCTAGTTGTGGCTAAGTCCTCATTTTGCTGGGGTGGGACTGCAGCCTAAAGGTTGCCGTGAATATTAGCTATCAAGAAAATCTCAAATTTTAGTTATGGATAAGTCCCCATCTTGCTGGGATGGGACTGCTGCCTGAAGGTTGCCGTGAACATTAGCTGTCACAACTTAGGCTAGTGCCTAAAAGGTAGCCCAAAACTCTGCATATGACACAATCTCATTCAAAGAATCTGCGGGCTGAGGTGTTTGGTTATTATTTTTGCCTGCGTTAGATCGATGTGGAGGCATTTTATATCATGTGAAAGAATGAG